>NW_022292755.1:1170798-1180908 GCF_002776525.5 Piliocolobus tephrosceles | reverse complement strand
GAAACAGTGTTAGCAAACTATTACAAGAAGGGAATGGTGAAACTCTGTATGATGAATTCACACATCAGAAAGCAATTTCTGAGAAAGCTTCCTTCCAATTTTTATCTAGGACATTTCTTTTTTCATCATAGGCCTCAATGCACTCCCAAATGTCACTTTGCAGATTCCACGAAAACACTGTCTGCAAACTGCTTCGTGAAGACTACCTTGTACCTCTGAGATGAATTCACACATCACAAAGAAGTTTCTACGAAAGCTTCTTTCTAGTTTTTATCTGAAGATATTACCTGTGACACCGTAAACTTCATTGCGCTAGATTTATCCCTTTGCAGACTTCAAGAAAACTGTGTTAGCAAACTGATGACTGAAGAGAAAAGTGTAACTCTGTGAGTTGCATTCACACATGGCAATGCAGTTTCTCAGAACGCTTCTTTCCAGTTTTTATCTGAGAATATTTCCTTTTTCACCATAGCCCACAATGAGCTCCCAAATATCACTTTCCAGAATCCACGAAAACAGTGTTAGCAAACTGCTACAAGAAGGGAAAGGTGAAACTTTCTATGATGCATTCACACATCAGAAAGCAATTTCTGAGAAAGCTTCTTTATAGCTCTTGTCTGAGGATATTTCCTTTCTCATCATAGGCCTCAATGCACTCCCAAATATCACTTTGCAGATTCCACGAAAACACGGTCAGCAAACTGCTTCATGAAGACTACATTGTTACTCTGTGAGATGAATTCACATATCACAAAGAAGTTTCTCACAAAGCTTCTTTCACTTTTTAAATTGAGGATATTTCCTTTATCAGTGTAGGCCTCAATGCGACCCAAAGTAGCCCTTGTCAGGTTCCTCAAATACAGTGTTAATCGACTGCTCCATGAAATGTAAGTTTAACTCTGTGAGATGAAACCACACATCACAAAGAAGTTTCTAAGAAAGATTCTTTCTAGTCTTTATCTGAGGATATTTCCTTTGATACCATAAGCTTCATTAAGCTAAGAAGTATCCCGTTGCAGATTTCAAGAAAACTGTGTTAGCAAACTGCTGAATGAAGAGAAAAGTGTAACTGTGAATTGCATTCACACATCACAATGCAGTTTCTCAGAATGCTTCTTTCCAGTTTTTATTTGAGGATATTTCCTTTTTCACCATAGGCCTCAATGAGCTCCCATATATCACTTTCTAGAATCCATGAAAACAGTGTTAGCAAACTGCTACCAGAAGGGAAAGGTGAAACTCTGTATGATGAATTTACACATCAGAAAGCAATTTCTGAGAAAGCTTCTTTCCAGTTTTTTTTTGAGGATATTTCATTTTTCACCATAGGCCTCAATGTGCTCCCAAAGATCACTTTGCAGATTCCACGAAAACACGGTCAGGAAACTGCTTCATGAAGACTCAGTTGTAACTTTGTGAGATGAATTCACACATCACTAGGAAGTTTCTAAGAAAGCTTCTTTCACGTTTTTGTCTGAGGATATTTCCTTTCTCACCACTAGCTCTATAGCGCTAAGTATGCCATTTCAGATTTCAAGAAAACTGTGCTAGCAAACTGATGATTGAAGAGAAAACTGTGACTCTGTGAGTTGCATTCACACATCGCAATGCAGTTTCTCACAACGCTTCTTTCCATCTTTTATCTTATCACAGAGTTACATGATTTCGTTCATTGATCAGTTTTCAAACACAGTTTTCTTCAAATCTGCAGTGAGAAATTTCGTTCTCCAGTGAAGCTTACGGTGGCAAAGGAAATATATTCACATAAAAAGTAGAAAGAAGCTCTCTGAGAAACTGCTTTGTGATGTATGAATTCAACTCACTGAGTTACAACCGTGTTTCATGGAGATGTTTGCTAGTCCTGTTTCTGTGGAATCTGAGAACCTGTATTTTGAATCACTTTGAAGACTAAAAGGCCAAAGGAAATATCCTCAGATGATGATGCGAAAGAAGCTTTCGGAGAAGTTTGTTCTGATCTGGAAATTCATCTCACAGTGTTCCACCTTTCTGTTCCTGAAGCTGTTTGCTATCACTCTGAGAAGCTTCTTTGTGATCTGTGAATTCATCTCACAGAATTCCACCTTTCTGTTCATGAAGCCTTTTGCTAACACTGTTCTGGTGGAAACTGGAAAGTGATATTTGGGAGCGCATTAGGGTTATGGTGACAAAGTAAATATTCACAGATAAAACCTGGAAAGAGGCGTTCTGAGAAACCGCTTTGTGACATGTGAATGCAACTCCACAGAGATACACATTATTTTTCTTTGATCGGTTTGCTAACTCGCTTTTATTTAAATCTGCAATGGGACATTTCTCTGCGCAATGAAGCTTACGGTGACAAGGGAAATATACTCAAACAAAAAGTAGGAAGAAGCTTTCTGAGAAACTAGTTTGTGATGTGTGAATTCAACTCACTGGGTTACACATGTATATCATGGAGCTGTTTGCTAGTCCTGTTTTTGTGGAATCTGAGAACTGATATTTCGGGTCGCTTTGAAGAGTGTACAGCCAAAGGAAATATCCCCAGATAAAAACGAGAAAGAAGTTTTCTGAGAAATTTCTTTCTGATCTCTGAATTCATCTCACAGAGTTCCACCTTTCTGTTCATGTAGCTGTTTGCTAACACTCTACTCGTGGAATCTGCAAAGTGATATTTGGGAGCGCATGGAGGGCTACAGTCAAAAAGGTTATACTTTCAGATAAAAACTGAAAAGAAGCGTTCTGAAAAACTGCATTGTGACCTGTGAATACAACTCACAGTGTTACACTATTCTGTTTATTGATCAAATTGCCAACATAGTTTTTTTCAAATCTGCAGTGGGATATTTCTTTCCCCAGTGAAGCTTACGGTGACAAAGAAAATATTTTCAGATAAAAAGTAGAAAGAAGCTTTCTGAGAAACTGTTTTGTACTGTGTGAATTCAACTCACTGAGTTACAGCTGTATTTCTTGGATCTGTTTGCTAGTACTGTTTTTGTTGAATCTGAGAACTTGTATTTCAGATCGCCTTGAAGACTAAAGGGCCAAAGGATATATCCTCAGATAAAAACGAGAAAGAAGCTTTCCGAGAAATTTGTTCTGATCTGTGAATTCATTGCACAGAGTTCCACCTTTCTGTTCATGAAGCTGTTTGCTAACACTCTTCTCGTGGAATCTGCAAAGTGATAATTGGGAGCGCATTGAGGGCTACGGAGAAAAAGGAAATATCTTCAGATAAAAACTGAAAAGAAGCGTTCTGAGAAGCTTCTTTGTGATCTGTGAATTCATCTCACAGAGTTCCACCTTTCTGTTCTTGAAGCCGTTTGCTAACACTGTTCTCGTGGAAACTGCAATGCGATATATGGGAGCACATTAGGGTTATGGTGAAAAAGGAAATATACACAGATAAAACCTGGAAAGAAGCTTTCTGAGAAACTGCTTTGAGACGTGTGAATGCAACTCATAGAGTTACACATTACTTTTCATTGATCGGTTTGCTAACTCTCTTTTATTCAAATCTGCAATGGGATATTTCTTTTTGCAATGAAGCTTACAGTGACAAGGGAAATATACCCAAACAAAAAGTAGAAATAAGCTTTCTGAGTAACTAGTTTGTGATGTGTGAATTCAACTCACTGAGTTACACATGTATTTCATGGAGCTGTTTGCTAATCCTGATTTTGTGTAATCTGAGAACTGATATTTCGGATGGCTTTGAAGAGTATACAGTTAAAGGAAAAATCCCCAGATAAAAACGAGAAAGAAGTTTTCTGAGAAATTTCTTTCTGATCTCTGAATTCATCTCACAGAGTTCCACCTTTCTGTTCATGTAGCTGTTTGCTAACACTCTTCTTGTGGAATCTGCAAAGTGATATTTGGGAGTGCATTGAGGGCTACAGTGAAAAAGGAAATATCTCAGATAAAAACTGAAAAGAAGCATTCTGAGAAACTGCATTGTGACCTGTGAACACAACTCACAGAGTAACACTATTGTGTTCATTGTTCAATTTGTAAACATAGTTTTCTTCAAATCTGCAGTGGAATATTTCCTTCCCAATTGGAGGTTATGGTGAAAAAGGAAATATCTTCAGATAAAACGTAGAAAGCAGGTTTCTGAGAAACTGCTTTGTGGTGTGTGAATTCAACTCACAGAGTTACAGCTGTATTTCATGGAGTTGTTTGCTAGTCCTGTTTTTGTGGAATCTGAGAACTTGTATTTTGGATCGCTTTGAAGACTAAAGGGCCAAAGGATACATCCACAGACACAAATGAGAAAGAAGCTTTCTGAGAAATTTTGTCCTGATCTGTGAATTCATCTCACAGAGTTCCACCTTTCTGTTCAGGAAACTGATTGCTAACACTCTTCTTATGGAAACTGCCAAGTGATATTTGGGAGCACATTAGGGTTATGGTTACAAAGGAAATATCCACGTATAAAACCTGGAAAGAAGAGTCCTGAGAAACTGCTTTGTGATGTTCGAATGCAACCCACAGAGTTACACATTACTTTTCATTGATCGGTTTGCTAACTCTCTTTTATTCAAATCTGCAATGGGATATTTCTTTGCACAATGAAGCTTACAATGACAAAGGAAATATACTCAAATCAAAAGTAGAACGAAGCTTTCTGAGAAACTAGTTTGTGATGTGTGAATTCATCTCACTGAGTTACACATGTATTTCATGGAGATGTTGGCTAGTCCTGTTTTTGTGGAATCTGAGAACTGATATTTTGGATCACATTGAAGAATATACAGCCAAAGGAAATATCCCCAGATAAAAACGAGAAAGAAGTTTTCTGAGAAATTTCTTTCTGATCTCTGAATTCATCTCACAGAGTTCCACCTTTCTGTTCATGGAGCTGTTTGCTAACCCTCTTCTCGTGGAATCTGCAAAGTGATATTTGGGAGCGCATTGATGGCTACATTGAAAAAGGAAATATCTTCAGAGAAAAACTGAAAAGAAGCGTTCTGAGAAACTGCATTGTGACCTGTGAATACAACTCACAGAGTAACACTATTCGTTTCATTGATCAGTTTGCAAACATAGTTTTCTTCAAATCTGCTGTGGGATATTTCTTTCCTCAGTGATACTTACATTGACAAAGGAAATATCTTCAGGTATAAAGTAGAAAGAAGCTTTCTGGGAAATTGCTTTGTGATGTGTGAATTCAACTCACTGAGTTACACATGTATTTCATGGAGCTGTTTGCTAGTCCTGTTCTTGTGGAATCAAGAAAACTCATGAGGCTGTTTGATAACACTCTTCTCGTGGAATCTGCAAAGTCGTAAGTGGGAGCACATTGAGGTCTACGGTGAAAAAGGAAATATTCTGAGATAAAAAGTGAAAAGAAGCGTTCTGAGAAGCTTCTTTGTGATCTGTGAATTCATCTCACAGTTCCACATTTGTGTTCATGAAGCCGTTTGCTAACACTTTTCTCGTGGAAACTGCAAAGTGATATTTGGGAACGCATTAGGGTTATGGTGACAGAGGAAATATCGGCACATAAAACCAGGAAACAAACGTTCTGAGAAACTGTTAGGTGACGTGTGAATGCAACTCACAGGGTTACCCATTCCTTTTCATTGATCAGTTTGCTAACTCTCTTTTCTTCAAATCTGCAATGGGATATTTCTTTGCGCAATGAAGCTTATGGTGACAAAGGAAATATACACAAACAAAAGGTAGAAAGAAGCTTTCTGAGAAACTGCTTTGTGATGTGTGAATTCAACTCACAGAGTTACAGCTATATTTCATGGACCTGTTTGCTAGTCCTGTTTTTTTGGAATCTGAGAACTGATATTTCGGATGGCTTGGAAGAGTATACAGCCAAAGAAAATATCCCCAGATAAAAATGAGAAAGAAGTTTTCTGAGAAATTTCTTTCTGATCTCTGAATTCATCTCACAGAGTTCCACCTTTCTGTCCATGTAGGTGTTTGCTAACCCTCTTCTCGTGGAATCTGCAAAGTGATATTTGCGAGCGCATTGAGGGCTACAGTGAAAAAGGAAATAACTTCAGATAAAAACTGAAAAGAAGCGTTCTGAGAAACTGCATTGTGACCTGTGAATACAACTCACAAAATTACACTATTCTGTTGATTGATCAGTTTGCAAACATAGTTTTCTTCAAATCTGCTGTGGGATATTTCTTTCCCAAGTGAAGCTTACAGTGACAAAGGAAATATCTTCAGACAAAAAGTAGAATGAAGCGGTTTGCTTTGTGATGTGTGAATTCAACTCACTGAGTTACAGCTGTATTTCATGGAGCTGTTTGCTAGTCCTGTTTTTCTGGAATCTGAGAACTGATATTTCGGATCGCTTTGAAGAGTGTACAGCCAAAGGAAATATCCCCAGATAAAAACGAGAAAGAAGTTTTCTGACAAATTTCTTTCTGATCTCTAAATTCATCTCAGAGAGTTCCACCTTTCTGTTCATGTAGCTGTTTGCTAACACTCTACTCGTGGAATCTGCAAAGTGATATTTGGGAGCTCATGGAGTGCTACAGTTAAAAAGGATATACCTTCAGATAAAAACTGAAAAGAAGCGTTCTGAAAAACTGCATTGTGACCTTTGAATACATCTCACAGAGTTACACTATTCCTTCATTGAACAGTTTTCAAACATAGTTTTCTTCATATCTGCAGTGGAATATTTCTTTCCCCAGTGAAGCTTATGGTGACAAAGGAAATATCTTCAGATAAATAGTGGAAAGAAGCTTTCTGAGAAATTGCTTTGTGATGTGTGAATTCAACTCATTGAGTTACACGAGTATTTCATGGATCTGTTTGCTAGTCCTGTTTTTGTGGAATCTGTGAACATGTATTTCAGATCGTTTTGAAGACTAAGGGGCCAAAGGATATATCCTCAGAAAAAAAAACGAGAAAGAAGCTTTCTGAGAAATTTGTTCTGATCTGTGAATTCATCTCACAGAGTTCCACCTTTCTGTTCTTGAAGCCGTTTGCTAACATTGTTCTCGTGGAAACTGCAATGCGATATATGGGAGCGCATTAGGGTTATGGTGACAAAGGAAATGTCCACAGATAAAACCTGGAAAGAAGCGTTCTGAGAAACTCCTTTGTGACGTGTGAATGCAACTCACAGAGTTACACATTTCTTTTCATTGATCAGTTTGCTAACTCTCTTTTCTTCAAATATGTAATGGGATATTTGTTTTCGCAATGAAGCTTACGGTGACAAGGAAAATATACTCAAACAAAAGGTAGAAAGGAGCTTTCTCAGAAACTAGATTGTGATGTGTCAATTCAACTCACTGAGTTACATGAGTATTTCATGGAGCTGTTTGCTAGTCCTGTTTTTGTGGAATCTGAGAACTGATATTTTGGATTGCATTGAAGAATATACAGCCAAAGGAACGATCCCCAGATAAAAACGAGAAAGCAGTTTTCTGAGAAATTTATTTCTGATTTCTGAATTCATCTCACAGAGTTCTACCTTTCTGTTCATGAAGCCGTTTGCTAACATTGTTCTCATGGAAACTGCAAAGTGATACTTGGGAACGCATTAGGGTTATGGTGAGAAAGGAAATATCCACAGGTAAAACCTGGAAAGAAGCGTTCTGAGAAACTGCTTTGAGACGTGTGAATGCAACTCTCAGAGTTACACATTTCTTTTCATTGATCAGTTTGCTAACTCTCCTTTCTTCAAATATGCAATGGGATGTTCCTTTGCCCAATGAAGCTTATGGTGACAAGGGAAATATACACAAACAAAAAGTAGAAAGAAGCTTTCTGAGAAACTAGTTTGTCATGTGTGAATTCAACTCACTGAGTTACACGTGTATTTCATGGAGCTGTTTGCTAGTCCTGTTTTTGTGGAATCTGATAACTGATATTTCAGATCGTTTTCAAGAGTATACAGCCAAAGGAAACATCCCCACATAAAAACGAGAAAGAAGTTTTCTGTGATATTACTTTCTGATCTCTGAATTCATCTCACAGAGTTCCACCTTTCTGTTCATGGAGCTGTTTGCTAACACTCTTCTTGTGGAATCTGCAAAGTGATATTTGGGAGAACATTGAGGACTACAGTGAAAAAGGAAATATCTTCAGAGAAAAACTGAAAAGAAGCGTTCTGAAAAACTGCATTGTGAACTGTGAATACAACTCACAGAGTTACACTATTCTGTTCATGGATCAGTTTGCAAACATAGTTTTCTTCAAATCCGTAGTGGGATATTTCTTTCCCCAGTGAAGCTTATGGTGACAAAGGAAATATCTTCAGATAAAAAGTAGAAAGAAGCTTTCTGAGAAACTGCTTTGTGATATGTGACTTCAACTCACTGAGTTACAGCTGTATTTCATGGAGCTGTTTGCCAGTTTTGTTTTTGTGGAATCTGAGAACTGATATTTCGGATCGCTTTGAAGAGTATACAGCCAAAGGAAATATCCCCAGATAAAAAGGAGAAGGAAGTTTTCTGAGAAATTTCTTTCTGATCTCTGAATTCATCTCACAAAGTTCCACCTTTCGGTTCATGAAGCTGTTTGCTAACACTCTTCTCGTGGAATCTGCAAAGTGATAATTGGGAGCGCATTGAGGGTTATGATGAAAAAGGAAATATCTTCAGATAAAAACTGAAAAGAAGCTTTCTGAGAAGCTTCTTTGTGATCTGTGAATTCATCTCACAGAGTTCTACCTTTCTGTTCATGAAGCCATTTGCTAACACTGTTCTCGTGCAAACTGCAAAGTGATATTTGGGAGCGCTTTAGGGTTATGGTGACAAAGGAAGTATCCACAGATAACACCTGTCAAGAAGCGTTCTGAGAAACTCCTTTGTGACGTGTGAATGCAACTCAGAGTTACACATTTCTTTTCATTGATCAGTTTGCTAACTCTCTTTTCTTCAAATCTGCAATGGGATATTTGTTTTCACAATGAAGCTTACGGTGACAAGGAAAATATACTCAAACAAAAAGTAGAAAGGAGCTTTCTCAGAAACTAGATTGTGATGTGTGAATTCAACTCACTGAGTTACACAGGTAATTCATGCAGCTGTTTGCTAGTCCTGTTTTTGTGGAATCTGATAACTGATATTTTGGATAGCATTGAAGAGTATACAGCCAAAAAAAAAAATCCCCAGATAAAAAGAGAAAGAAGTTTTCTGAGAAATTTCTTTCTGATCTCTGAATTCATCTCACAGAGTTCCACCTTTCTGTTCATGTAGCTGTTTGCTAACACTCTTCTCGTGGAATCTGCAAAGTGATATTTGGGAGGGCATTGAGGGCTACAGTGAAAAGGAAATATCTTCAGATAAAAACTGAAAAGAAGTGTTCTGAGAAATTGCATTTTTGACCTGTGAATACAACTCACAGAGTTACACTATTCTATTCATTGATCAGTTTGCAAACATAGTTTTCTTCAAATCTGCTGTGGGATATTTCTTTACCTAGTGAAGGTTACAGTGACAAAGGAAATATATTCAGATAAAAAGTGGAAACAGGATTTCTGAGAAACTGCTTTGTGATGTGTGAATTTAAATCGCGGAGTTATACAAGTATTTCATAGAGCTGTTTGCTAGTCCTGTTTTTGTGGGATCTGAGAACTGATGTTTCAGATCGGGTTGAAGAGTATACAGCCAAAGGAAATATCCTCAGATAACAATGCGAAAGAAGCTTTCTGAGAAATTTGTTCTGCTCTGTGAATTCATCTCACAGAGTTCCACCCTTCTGTTCATGAAGCCGTTTGCTAACTGTGTTCTCGTGGAAACTGCAAAGTGATATTTGGGAGCGCATTAGGGTTATGGTGAAAAAGGAAATATCCACTGATAAAACCTGGAAAGAAGCATTCTGAGAAACTGCTTTGTGACGTGTGAATGGAACTCACAGAGTTACACATATCTTTTCATTGATCAGTTTGCTAACTCTCTTTTCTTCAAATCTGTAATGGGATATTTCTTTTCACAATGAAGCTTACGGTGACAAGGGAAATATACTCAAACAAAAAGTAGAAAGAAGCTTTCTGAGAAACTAGTTTGTGATGTGTGAATTCAACTCGTTGAGTTACATGTGTATTTCATGGAGCTGTTTGCTCGTCCTGGTTTTGTGGAATCTGATAACTGATATTTCGTGTGCTTTGAAGAGTATACAGCCAAAGGAAATATCCCCAGATAAAAA
>NW_022292755.1:984816-1120798 GCF_002776525.5 Piliocolobus tephrosceles | reverse complement strand
TCTAACATTTAAGTCTCTACTCCATCTTGAATTAATCTTCGTATAAGGAGTAAGGAAAGGATCCAGTTTCAGCTTTCTCCTTATGGCTAGCCAATTTTCCCAGCACCATTTATTAAATAGGGAATCCTTTCCCCAATTCTTGTTTCTCTCAGGTTTGTCAAAGATCAGATGGTTGTAGATGTGTGGCATTATTTCTGAGGGCTCGGTTCTGTTCCATTGGTCTATATCTCTGTTTTGGTACCAGTACCATGCTGTTTTGGTTACTGTAGCCTTGTAGTATAGTTTGAAGTCAGGTAGTGTCATGCCTCCAGCTTTGTCCTTTTGACGTAGGTTTGTCTTGGCAATGCGGGCTCTTTTTTGGTTCCATATGAACTTTAAAGCAGTTTTTTCCAATTCTGTGAAGAAACTCATTGGTAGCTTGATGAGGATGGCATTGAATCTGTAAATAATCTTGGGCAGTATGGCCATTTTCACGATATTGATTCTTTCTATCCATGAACATGGTATATTCTTCCATTTGTTTGTGCCCTCTTTTATTTCACTGAGCCGTGGTTTGTAGTTGTCCTTGAAGAGGTCCTTTACATCCCTTGTAAGTTGGATTCCTACATATTTTATTCTCTTTGAAGCAATAGTGAATGGAAGTTCATTCATGATTTGGCTCTCTGCTTGTCTGTTACTGGTGTATAAGAATGCTTGTGATTTTTGCACATTAATTTTGTATCCTGAGACTTTGCTGAAGTTGCTTATCAGCTTAAGGAGATTTTGGGCTGAATCAATGGGGTTTTCTAAATATACAATCATGTCGTCTGCAAACAGAGACAATTTGACTTCTTCTTTTCCTAAATGGATACCCTTTATTTCTTTCTCTTCCTTATTGCCTTAGCCACAACTTCCAACACTACGTTGAATAGGAGTGGTGAGAGAGGACATCCCTGTCTTGTGCCAGTTTTCAAAGGGAATTTTTCGTTTTTGCCCATTCAGTATGATACTGGCTGTGGGTTTGTCATAAATAGCTCTTATTATTTTGTGGTACATTCCATCAATATCAAATTTATTGAGCGTTTTTAGCATGAAGGGCTGTTGAATTTTGTCAAAAGACTTTTCTGCATCTATTGAGATAATCATGTGGTTCTCGTACTTGGTTCTGTTTATATGCTGGATTACATTTATTGATTTGCGAATGTTGAACCAGCCTTGCATCATAGGGATGAAGCCCACTTGATCATGGTAGATAAGCTTTTTGATGTGCTGCTGAATCCGGTTTGCCAGTATTCCATTGAGGATTTTTGCATCGATGTTCATCAGGGATATTGGTCTAAAATTCTCCTTTTTTGTTGTGTCTCTGCCAGGCTTTGGTATCAGTATGATGTTGGCCTCATAAAATGACTTAGGGAGGATTCCCTCTTTTTCTATTGATTGGAATAGTTTCAGAAGGAATGGTACCAGCTCCTCCTTGTACCTCTGGTAGCATTCAGCTGTGAATCCATTTGGTCCTGGATTTTTTTTTTTTTTTTGGTGGGTAGGCTATTAATTATTGCCTCAATCTCAGAGCCTGCTATTGGTCTATTTAGGGATTCAACTTCTTCCTGGTTTAGTCTTGGAAGAGTGTAAATGTCCAGGAAATTATCCACTCCTTCTAGATTTTCTAGTTTATTTGTGTAGAGGTGTTTATAGTATTCTCTGATGGTAGTTTGTGTATTACTGTGGTGTCGGTGGTGATAACCCCTTTTTCCTTTTCTATTGTGTCTATTTGATTCTTCTCTATTTTCTTCTTTATTAGTCTTGCTAATGGTCTGTTAATTTTGTTGATCTTTTCAAAAAACCAACTCCTGGATTAATTGAATTTTTGGAGGGAGTTAGTGTGTCTATCTCCTTCAGTTCTGCTCTGATATCAGTTATTTCTTGCCTTCTGCTAGCTTTTGAATGTGTTTGCTCTTGCCTCTCTAATTATTTTAATTGTGATGTTAGAGTGTCAATTTTAGATCTTTCCAGCTTACTCTTGTGGGCATTTAGTGCTATAAATTTCCCTCTACACATTGCTTTAAATGTGTCCCAGAGCTTCTGGCATATTGTATCTTTGTTCTCATTGCTGTCAAAGAACATCTTAACTTCTGCCTTCATTTCGTTATGTACCCAGTAGTCATTCAGGAGCAGGTTGTTCAGTTTCCATGTGGTTGAGCGGTTTTGATTGAGTTTCTTAGTCCTGAGTTCTAGTTTGGTTGCACTGTGGTCTGAGAGACAGTTTGTTATCATTTCTTTTCTTTTATATTTTCTGAGGAGTGCTTTACTTCCAATTATGTGGTCAATTTTGGATTAAGTGCGATGTGGTGCTGAGAAGAATGTATATTCTGTTGACTTTGGTTGGAGAGTTTTATAGATGTCTATTAGGTCTACTTGGTGTAGAGATGAGTTCAATCCCTGGATATCCTTGTTAACTTTCTGACTCGTTGATCTGTCTAATGTTGACAGTGGAGTGTTGAGGTCTCCCATTATTATTGTATGGGAGTCTAAATCTTTTTGTAAGTCTCTAAGGACTTGCTTGATGAATCTGGGTGCTCCTGTATTGGGTGCATATATATTTAGGATAGTTAGCTCTTCCTGTTGAATTGATCCCTTTACAATTAGCTAATGGCCTTCTTTGTCTCTTTTGATCCTTGATGGTTTAAAGTCTATTTTATCAGAGACTAGGATTGCAACCCCTGCTTTTTTTTGTTCTCCATTTGTTTGGTAGATCTTCTTCTATCCCTTTATTTTGAGCCTATGTACGTGTCTGCATGTGAGATGGGTCTCCTGAATACAGCAGACTGATGGGTGTTGACTCTTTAACCAGTTTGCCAGTCTGTGTCTTTTAATTGGAGCATTTAGTCCATTTACATTTAAGGTTAATATTGTTATGTGTGAACTTGATCCTGCCATTATGATAATAACTGGTTATTTTGCTAGTTATTTGATGCAGTTTCTTCCTAGCCTCGATGGTCTTTACATTTTGCCATGTTTTTGCAATGGTTGGTACCGTTTGTTCCTTTCCATGTTTAGGGCTTCCTTCAGGGTCTCTTGTAAGGCAGGCCTGGTGGTGACAAAATCTCTAAGCATTTGCTTATCTGTAAAGAATTTTATTTCTCCTTCACTTATGAAACTTAATTTGGCTGGATATGAAAATCTGGGTTTAAAATTCTTTTCTTTAAGAACTTTGAATATTGGCCCCCACTCTCTTGTGGCTTGTAGAGTTTCTGCCGAGAGATATGCTGGTAGTCTGATGGGCTACCCTTTGTGGGTAACCCGACCTTTCTCTTTGGCTGCCCTTAACATTTTTTCCTTCATTTCAACTTTGGTGAATCTGGCAATTGTGTTTCTTGGAGTTGCTCTTATGGAGGAGTATCTTTGTGGCATTCTCTGTATTTCCTGAATTTGAATGTTGGCCTGCCCTACTAGGTTGGGGAAGTTCTCCTGGATAATATCCTGAAGAGTGTTTTCCAACTTGGTTCCATTTCTCCCCTCACTTTCAGGCACCCCACTCAGACGTAGATTTGGTCTTTTTACATAATCCCATATTTCTTGCAGGCTTTGTTCATTTATTTTTCTTCTTTTTTCTTTTGGTTTCTCTTCTCTCTTCATTTCATTCATTTGATCCTCAATTGCTGATACTGTTTCTTCCAGTTGATCGAGCTGGTTACTGAAGCTTGTGAATCTCTCACGTATTTCTGGTGTCGTGGTTTTCATCTCTGTCATTTCATTTATGATATTCTCTGCATTAATTATTCTAGCTGTCAATTCTTCCACTCTTTTTTCAAGATTTTTGGTTTCTTTGTGCTGGGTACGTAATTCTTCCTTTAGCTCTGAGAAGTTTGATGGACTGAAGCCGTCTTCTCCCATCTCGTCAGTCATTCTCTGACCAGCTTCGATCCGTTGCTGGCGATGACCTGTGCTCCTTTGCAGGGGGAGATGCGCTCTTATTTTTTGAATTTCCAGCTTTTCTGCCCTGCTTTTTCCCCATCTTTGTGGTTTTTATCTGCCTCTGGTCTTTGATGATGTTGACGTAATGATGGGGTTTTGGTATAGTGTCCTTCCTGTTTGATAGTTTTCCTTCTGTCTGTCAGGAACCACAGCTGCAGGTCTGTTGGAGATTGCTTGAGGTCCACTCCAGACACTTTCCCTGGGTATCAGCAGCAGAGGGTGCAGAAGATAGAATATTGCTGAACAGCGAGTGTACCTGTCTGATTCTTACTTTGAAAGCTTCCTCTCAGGGGTGTACTCCACCCTTTGAGGTGTGGGGTGTCAGACTGCCCCTAGTCGGGGATGTCTCCCAGTTAGGCTACTCAGGGGTCAGGGACCCACTTGAGCAGGCAGTCTGTCCCTTCTCAGATCTCAACCTCCATGTGGGGAGATCCACTGCTGTCTTCAAAGCTGTCAGACAGAGTCGTTTGCGTCTGCAGAGGATTCTGCTGCATTGTTGTTGTTGTTGTTTAGCTGTGCCCTGTCCCCAGAGGTGGAGTCTGCAGATGCAGGTAGGTTTCCTTGAGTTGCTGTGAGCTCCACCCAGTTCGAGCTTCCCAGCGGCTTTGTTTACCTACTTAAGCCTCAGCAATGGCGGGTGCCCCTCTCCCAGACTCGCTGCTGCCTTGCCGTTAGATTGCTGACTGCTGTGCTAGCAATGAGTGAGGCTCCGTGGCTGTGCGACCTTCCCGGCCATGTGTGGAATGTAATCTCTTGGTGTGCCCGTTTGCTTAAAGTGTAGTATTGTGCTGGGAGTTACCCGATTTTCCAGGTGTTGTGTGTCTCAGTTTCCCTGGCTAGGAAAAGGGATTCCCTTCCCCCTTGCGTTTCCCAGGTGAGGTGATGCCTCACCCTGCTTCAGCTCCCGTTGGTCAGGCTGCAGCAGCTGACCAGCACCAATTGTCCGGCACTCCCTTGTGATATGACCCCAGTACCTCAGTTGAAAATGCAGAAATCACCGGTCTTCTGTGTTGCTCGCACTGGGAGTAGGAGACTGGAGCTGTTCCTATTCGGCCATCTTGCTCCTCCCCCTGGGTATTTCTTTTTCACATATTCTTGAGAGCATTCCCAAATGTCTCTGCTCAGGTTACACAGAAACAGAGATATCAAACTGCTCAATCCAAACAATGATTTAAGGCTATGAGATGATTACACACATCACAAAGGAGTTGCTCTGAAATATTCTCTGCAATTTTCATTAGAAGACTTTTGCTTTCTCATCACAAGCCCAGGGAAGCACTTAATATCCCTTCACAAATTCCTCATAGACAAAGCTTCCAAAATGGCCAATGTAGTGTAAGCTTTAACTCTCTGAAACGAATGCACACGTCAGGGAGGAGTTTCTTAGAACGCTTCCTTTCTGGTTTTAATTCAGAATATTTCACTTTTTGCCAAATTCTTCAATTCACTGCAAAATATCCCTTTTTCAGTTTTACAAGAACAGTGTTCAAAAAGTGCCTTTTGAGAAAAGAGGTATAATTCTCTGAGTGGAATGCACATGTCACAAAGCAGTTTCTCAGGAAGCTTTATTCCAGTTTTTATATGAAGATATCTCCTATTTCCCCACAGGTCTGAATGTGCTCCCCAATGTCCCTTGGCATTTCTGTGCTTTACGCAGTTTCAAAACTGCATAATAGAAAAAAGCTTTTTCTATGGGAGGTGAGTAGACATATCTACCACAATGCAGTTTCACAGAAAGCTTCTTTCCAGTTTTTGTCTGATGATACTTCCTTTTTCACCACAGCAGTCCATATATTTTCGAATGTCACCTTGTAGTTTTTTCTCCAAATGGGATTCCCCAATCTGCTTAGAGAATAGAGGTATAAGCCTGTGAGTGGAATGCAGATGTCACAAAGCAGCTCCTCAGAAATCTTCTCTCTGGTATGTATCTGAAGATGTTTCCTTTTTCACCAAAAACCTCAGAGTGCTCCAGCATATCACTTCACAGACTAAACAAGAACAGTGTTAGAATACTGCTCAATGAAAACCGAAGCGTAACTGTGTGAGTGGACTTCACGTGACAAAGAGCAGTTTCACAGAAAGTTTTCTTCTGCTTTTTATTGGAGAGTGTTTCTTTTTCAGCATATTCTTAAGAGTGTTCCCAAATGTCCTTTCTCAGGTTCCACAGAAACAGTGACTTCAAACTGCTCAATCCAAAGAAAGATTTAATGTTTTGAGATGCGTACACACATTAAACGCAGTTACTCTGAAGGATTGTGTCCAGTTTTCATCGAAAGGTGTTTCCTTTCTCACCACAAGACTCCGGGTGCCACTTAATATCCCTTCAAGGATTCTTCAAAGACAGAGTTTTCAAACGGGACAACGAATTGTAAACTTAAACTTTCTGAAATGAATGCACACGTCAGAGTGCAGCTTCTTGGAATTCTTCTTTCTGGGTTTTATTTCAGGATATTTCACTTTTCACCATAGTCTTCAATGCACTGCAAAATGTCAGTTTTTCAGTTTCACAGGAACAGTGTTCAAACACTGCCTTATGAGAAAAGAGGTATAAATCCCTGAGTGCAATGCACACATCTCAAAGTACTTTCTCAGACAGCTTCTCTCCAGTTTTTATCTGAAGATATCTCCGTTTTCACAGTACACCTGAATGTCCTGCCGAACGTCCCTTCGCGAATCCATCCATGACGCAGTTTCAGAACTGTGTAATAGAAAGAAAGTTTTATCCCTGTGAAATGAATAGACGTATCTATCACAAAGCAGTTTCACAGAAAGGTTCTTTCCAGTTTTTGTCTGAGGATACTTCCTTTTTCACCATAGACTTTCATATACTCCTGAATGTCCCCTGTTCCCTTTTTCTCCAAACGGGATTTCCCATTCCTCTATAAGAAGAAAGGTATATCTCTGTGAGTAGAATGCACACTTCACAAGGCCACTCCTCAGAAATCTTCCTCCAATATCTGTTTAAAGATATTTCCGTTTTCAATGGAAGCCTCAAATCGATCCCGAGTATCCCTTAACTGATTAATCTAAAATATTGTTAGAATACTGCTCAATGAAAACAGAAGCTTTACTGTACAAGTGGAATTCAAGCGACCTACAGAAGTTTCTCAGACAGTTTCCTTCTGTCTTTTATCGGATGGTATTTCTTTTTCAGCATATAATAAAGAGCATTTCCAAATGTCCTTTCTCTGGTATCACAGAAACAGTGATTTAAAACTGCTCAATCCAAAGAATGATTTCACTCTATGAGATGAATACACACTTTACAAAGCAGATGCTCCAAAATTTCTCTCCTGTTTTCTCTGAAGATGTTTCCTTTCTCACCACAAGCCTCGGGGTGTTACTTAATATCCCTTCACAATTTCCTCAAAGTAAGAGTGTCCAAACTGTGCGACTTAGTGTCTGCTTTAAATCTCTGAAATGAATGTACACGTCTGAGAACAGTTTATTGGAACGCTTTTTTCTGGGTTTCATTTCCGGTTATTTCAATTTTCGCCATAGTCTTCAATACGCTGCAAAATATCTTTTTTAATTTTACAGGAATAGTGTTCAAACACTGCCTTGTGAGAAAAATGGTGTAACTCCCTAGGTGGAATGCACACATCACAAAGCAGTTTCTCAGAAAGTTTTTCTCCAATTGTTATCTGAAGATATCTCCTATTTCCCCACCAGCCTCTAAGTGCTCCAGAATGTCCCTTCGTGAATCCATCCATGATGCAGTTTCAAAACGTTGTAATAGAAAAACAGTTTCATCTATGTGAGATGAATAGACATTTCTGTCACAGTGCAGTTTCACAGAAAGTTTCTTTCCAGTTTTTGTCTGAGGATATTTCTTTTTCCACCATAGCAGTAAATATACTCTTGAATGTCCCCAGTAGCTATTACTCCCAGCCGGATTCCCTAAACCCCTATGAGAAGAGAGGTTTAACTCTGTGTGGGAAATGCATAGGTCACAAAGCATTTCTTCATCAATCTCCTCTCGAGTATCTATCTGAAAATATTTCCGTTTTCACCGTTAGCCTCATAACGCTCCCGATTATCCCTTAGCTGACTCGTGTAAAACAGTGTTAGAATACTGCTCAATGAAAACGGAAGCTTAACTGTGCAAGTGGACTTGATATGACCTGGAGTGGTTTCACAGAAGTTTTCCTTTTGGTTTCTATCGGAGGATACTTCTTTTTCAGCATATTCTTAAGAGCATTCCCAAATGTTCTTTCTCAGGTTCCACAGAAACAGTGATTTCAAACTGCTCAACCCAAAGAATGATGTAACTCTATGAGATGAATGCACAAAGAAGTTTTTCTGCAAGCTTCTCTCCAGTTTTCATTGGAAGTCATTTCCAAACTCACCACAAGCCTAAGGGCACCTCTTAATAACACCTCAGAGATTCCTCAAAGACAGAGCTTCCAAACTGGGCAATGTACTGTAAGCTTTAACTCTCTGAAATGAATGCACACATCAGAGAGCATTGTCTTGGAACGATTCTTTCTGGGTTTTATTTCAGGATATTTCGCTTTTTGCGATAGTTTTCAACAGGTTGCAAAATATCACTTTTTCACTTTAGAAAGAACCTTGTTCAAACACTGCCTTTTGATCAAAGAGGTATAACTCCCTCAGTGGAATGCGCACATCACAAAGCACTTTCTCAGGAAACTTCTCTCCAGTTTTTTTCTGATGATATCACCTTTTACACCATACGCCTGAATGTGCTCCCAAATGTCCCTTCGCGAATCTGTCCATGACACTGTTTCAAAACTGCGTAATACAAAGAAAATTTTCTCTATGTGTGATGAATAGCCATACCTATCACAGAACAGTGTCACAGAAAGCTTCTTTCCAGTATTTGTGTGAGTATAATTCCTCTTTCACCATAGCTGTCCATATACTCTCGAACGTCCCCTGGTAACGTTTCCTCGAAACGGGATTCCACAATACTTTATGAGAAGAAAACTATAACTCTATGAGTGGAATACACATGTTACCAAGCAGCTCCTCAGATATCTTCTCTCCAGTATTTGTCTGAAGATATGTTCGTTTTCACCGTAAGCCTCAAAGCACTCCTGAGTATCCCTTAGCTGACTCACCTAAAGAGCGTCAGAATACAGCTCAATGAAAACAGAAGCTGAACTGTGAGGGTGGAATTCACATGACCCAGTGCAGTATCACAGAGTGTTTTTTCTCGTTTTTGTTGGAGGGTGTTTCTTTTTCACGTATTCTTGAGAGCATTCCCAAGTGTCTCTGCTCAGGTTGTATAGAAACAGAGATATCAAACTGCTCAATTAAAACAATGATTTAAGGCTATGAGATCATTACACACATCACAAAGCAGTCGCTCTGAAATATTCTCTGCAATTTTCATCGGAAGCCATTTCCTTTCTCACCACAATCCTAGGGGAAGCACTTAATATCCCTTCACAAATTCCTCAAAGCTTCCAAACTGGGCAATGTAGTGTATGCTTTAACATTCTGAAACGAATGCACACCTCAGAGAAGAGTTTCTTAGAACGCTTCCTTCCTGGTTTTAATTCCAGATATTTCACATTATGCCAAATTCTTCAATTCGCTGCAAAATATCCTTTTTTCAGTTTGACAGGAACAGTGTTCAAAAGTGCCTTATGAGAAAAGAGGTATAATTCCCTCAGTGGAATGCACACATTACAAAGCAGTTTCTCAGAAAGCTTCTCTGCAGTTTTTATGTGAAGATATCTCCTATTTCACCACAGACCTGAATGTGCTCTCTAATGTCCCTTCGCGTTTCCATCCACCACGTGGTTCCAAATCTGCATAATAGAAAAAAGTTTTATCCATGATAGGTGAATAGACATAGATACCACAATGCAGTTTCAGAAAACTTCTTTCCAGTTTTTGTCTAATGATATTTCCTTTTTCACCATAGCAGTCCCTGTATTCCCGAATATCCCCTTGAAGTTCTTTCTCCAAACGGGATTCCTCAATCTTCTAGGAGGAAAAAAAGGATAACCCTGTGATTGGAATGCACATGTCACCAAAGAGCTCCTCGGACACCTTCTCTCCGATATGTATCTGAAGATGTTTCCTTTTTCACTGAAAGCCTCAGAGCGCTGCAGCATATCTCTTCACAGACTAAACAAAAACAGTGTTAGAATACTGCTCAATGAAAACCGAAGCTTAACTGTCTGAGTGGACTTAACATGACAAAGATTAGTTTCACAGAAAGTTTTATTCTGTTTTTTATCGGAGGCTATTTCTTTTTTGGCATATTCTTAAGAGCACTCTCAAATGTTCTTTCTCAGGTTCCACAGAAACAGTGAGTTCGAACTGCTCAATCCCAAGAATAATTTAATTCTATGCGATGCGTACACACTTTACAAAGCAATTACTCTGCAAGATTCTGAACAGTTTTCACTGGAAGGCGTTTCCTTTCGCACCACAAGCCTATGGGTGCCACATAATATCCCTTCACAGATTCTTCAAAGACAGAGTTTCCAAACGGGGCAACGTAGTGTAAACTTTAATCTCTGAAATGAGTGCACACGTCAGAGAGCAATTTCTTGGAATCCTTCTTTCTGGGTTTTATTTCAGGATATTTCACTTTTCGCCATAGTCTTCAATGCGCAGCAAAATGTCACTTTTTTAGTTTTACAGGAACAGTGTTCAAACACTGCCTTATGAGAAAAGAGGTATAAATCCCTGAGTGGAATGCAAACATCTCAAAGCACTTTCTCAGACAGCTTCTCTCCACTTTTTGTCTGAAGATAACTCCCTTTTCACTGTACGCCTGAATGTCCTGCTGAACATACCTTCCCGAATCCGTCCATGGCAGACTTTCAAAATTGCGTAATAGAAAGAAAGTTTTATCCAAGTGAAAGGAATAGACTTATCTGTCACAAAGCACTTTCACAGAAGCTTCCTTCCAGTTTTTGTCTGAGGTAGTTCCTTTTTAAACATAGACTTTCATACGCTCCCGAATATCCCCTGGTCGCTTTTCTTCCAAACGCAATTTAACATTCCTGTTTGAGAAGAAGAGTATATCTCTGTGAGTGGAATGCACACGTCATAATGCCGCTCCTTGGAAATCTTCCCCCAGTATCTATCTAAACATATTTCTGTCTTCACCGGAAACCTCAAATCACTCCCGAGTATCCCTTAACTGATTAACCTAAAACATTGCTAAAATACAGCTCAACGAAAACAGAGACTTAACTGTGCGAGTGGAATTCAAGTGACCTAGAGACGTTTCACAGACAGTTTCCTTCTGGCGTTTATCGGATGGTATTTCTTTTTCAGCATATTATTAAGAACGTTCCCAAATGTCCTTTCCCAGGTATCACAGAAACAGCGATTTAAAACTGCTCAATCCAAAGAACGATTTACTCAACGAGATGAATACACACTTCAGAAAGCAGTTGCTCCGGAAGTTTCTCTACAGTTTTCCCCAGAAGACGTTTCCTTTCTCACCACAAGCCTCCAGGTGTCACTTAATATCCTTTCACAATTTCCTCAAAGACATAGTTTCCAAACTGGGCGACTTAGTGTCAGCTTTAACACTCTGAAATGAATGTACATGTCAGACACCAGTATCTTGGAATGCTTTTTTCAGGGTTTTTTTTCCAGATATTTCAACTTTCGCTATAGGCTTCAATACACTGCAAGATATCTCTTTTTCACTTTTACAAGAACAGTGTTCAAACAATGACTTTTGAGAAAAGAGGTATAACTCCCTGAGTGAAATGTAGATATCACACAGCAGTTTCTCAGAAAGATTCTCTCCAACTTTTATCTGAAGATACCTCCTATTTCCCCACCAGCCTGTATGTGCTCCTGAATGTCCCTTCGGGAATCTGTCCATGATGCCATTACAAAACTGTGTAATAGAAAGACAGTTTCATCTATGTGAGATGAACAGACATATCTCTCACAAAGCAGTTTCACAGAAAGTTTCTTTCCAGTTTTTGTCTGAGGATATTTCCTTTTCCACCATAGCAGTAAATATACTCTTGAATGTCCCCGGTAGCTGTTACTCCCAGCGGGATTCCCTAAACCCCTATGAGAAGAGAGGTTTAACTCTGTGTGGGAAATGCATACGTCACAAAGCATTTCTTCATCAGTCTTCTCTCGAGTATCTATCTGAAGATATTTCTGTTTTCACTGTTAGCCTCAAAGCGCTCCTGATTACCCCTTAGCTGACTCACATAAAACAGTGTTAGGATACTGATCAATGAAAATGGAAGCTTAACTGTGTGAGTGGACTTGATATGACCAGGAGGGGTTTCACAGAATGTTTTCTTCTCGTTTTTATCAGAGGATATTTCTTTTTCAGCATGTTCTTAAGAGCGTTCCCAAATGTTCTTTCTCAGGTTTCACAGAAACATTGATTTCAAACTGCTCAATCCAAAGAATGATGTAACTCTACGAGATGAATACACACATCACAAAGCAGCTGCTCTGAAAGCTTCTCTCCAGTTTTCATGGGAAGTAGTTTCCTTACTCACCACAAGCCCAGCGGCGCCTCTTAATAACACCTCAAAGATTCCTCAAAGACAGAGATTCCAAACTGGGCAATGCAGTGTAAACTTTAACTCTCTAAAATGAATGTACACGTTAGAGAGTGTTTTCTTGGAACGTTTTTTTCTGAGTTTTATTTCATGATGTTTCACTTTTCACGACAGTCTTAAACATGTTGCAAAATGTCACCTTTTCACTTTCAGAAGAACCTTGTTCAAACACTGCCTTATGATGAGAGAGGTATAATTCCCTCAGTGGAATGCACACACCAGAAAGCACTTTCTCAGGAAACTTCTCTCCAGTTTTTTTCTGACGATATCTCCTTTTACACCATATGCCTGAATGTGCTCCCAAATGTCCTTTTGCGAATCTGTCCATGACACAGTTTCAAAACCGCATAATATAAAGAAAATTTTCTCTATGTGAGATGAGTAGACATATCTATCACATAGCAGTGTCACAGGAAGCTTCTTTCCTGTATTTGTCTGAGTATATTTCCTCTTTCACCATAGCTGTCCATATACTCTCGAATGTCCCCTGGTAGTGTTTTCTTGAAACGGGATTCTGCAATACTGTATGAGAAGAAAACTATAACTATATGAACGGAATTCACACGTCACAAAACATCTCCTCAGATATCTTCTCTCGAGTATCTTTCTGAAGATGTTTTCGTTTTCACTGTAAGCTTCAAAGTGCTCCCGAGTATCCCTTAGCTGACTCACTGAAAAGAGTGTTATAATACTGCTCAATGAAAACAGAAGCTTAATTGTGAGAGTGGAATTCAAGCGACCTAGAGAAGTTTCACAGACAGTTCACTTCTGGCGTTAATCAGATGGTATTTCTTTTACAGCATATTATTAAGAGTGTTCCCAAATGTTCTTTCTCAGGTAACACAGAAACAGCGATTTAAAACTGCTCAAACCAAAGAACGATTTAACTCTATGAGATGAATACACACATCACAAAGCAGTTGCTCTGAGAGTTTCCCTCTAGTTTTCATTGGAAGACGTTTCCCTTCTCAGCACAAGCCTCCGGGTGTCACTTAATATCCCTTCACACTTTCCTCAAAGACTGTTTCCAAACTGGGCGACATAGAGTTAGCTTTAACACTCTGCAATGAATGTACACGTCAGAGAGCACTTTCTTGCATTGCTTTTTTCTGGGTTTTATTTCTAGATATTTCAATTGTCGCCATAGTCTTCATTACACTGCAAAACATCTCTTTTTCACTTTTACAGGAACAGTGCTCAAACAATGCCTTGTGAGAAAAGATGTAAAACTCCCTGAGTGGAATGCAGACATCACAAAGCAGTTTCTCAGAAACTTTCTCTCCAATTTTTATCTGAAGATATCTCCTATTTCCCCATCAAAGTGTATGTGCTCCCGAATGTCCCATCGTGAATCCATACATGATGCAGTTTCAAAACTGTTTAATAGAAAGACAGTTACCTCTATGTGAGATGGAGAGACATATCTGTCACAAAGCACTTTCACAGAAAGTTTCTTTCCAGTTTATGTCTGAGGATATTTCCTTTTCCACCATAGCAGTAAATATACTCCTGAATGTCCCCGGTAGCTATTCCTCCCTTCGGGATTACATAAACTCCTATGAGAAGAAGAGTTTAACTCTGTGTGGAAATGCATGCGTCATAAAGCATTTCTTCATAAGTCTCCTCTCGAGTGTATATCTGAAGATATTTCCGTTTTCACCGTTGGCCTCAAAGTGCTCCCTATTATCCCTTAGCTGACTCAGGAAGAACAGTGTTAGGATACTGCTCAATGAAAACAGGAGCTTAACTGTGCGAGTGGTTTTGATATGACCTGAAGCGGTTTCACAGAATGTTTCCTTCTGGTTTTTATTGGAGGATATTTCTTTTTCAGCATATTCTTAAGAAAGGTCCCAAATGTTCTTTCTCAGGTTCCATAGAAACAGTGATTTCAATCTGCTCAATGCAAAGAATGATGTATTTCTATGAGATGAATATGCACATCACAAATCAGTTGCTCCGAAAGCTTCTCTCCAGTTTTCATCAGATGTCATCTCCTTACCACAAGCCCAGGAGCACCTCTTAATAACACCTCAAATATTCCTCAAAGACAGTGTTTCCAAGCTGGGCAATGTATTGTAAACTTTAACTCTCTGAAATGAATGCCCACGTTAGAGCGCATTTTGTTGGAATGCTTCTTTCTGGGTTTTATTTTAGGGTATTTCACTTTTCGTGATAGTTTTCAGCACACTGCAAAATATTGCTTTTTCACTTTCACAAGAACCTTGTTCAAACACTGCCTTATGATAAAAGAAGTATAACTCCTTCAGTGGAATGCACACACCACAAAGCAGTTTCTCAGAAAGCTTCCCTCCAGTTTTTGTCTGATGATATCTCCTTTTAGAATGTACACCTGAATGTGCTCCCAAATGTCCCTTCACGAATGTGTCCATGACGCATTTTCTAAACTGTGTAATATAAATAAAATTTTCTCTATGTGAGATGAGTAGACATATCTATCACATAGCAGTGTCACAGAAAGCTTCTTTGCAGTTTTTTCCTGAGTATATTTCCTCTTTCACTATAGCCGTCCATATACTCTCAAATGTCCACTGTAGCGATTTCTCCAAACGGGATTCCACAATACTCTATGAGAAGAAAACTATAACTCTATGAGTGGACTTCACACGTTACCAACCAGCTCCTCAGATATCTTCTCTCCAGTATCTGTCTGAAGATATTTTCGTTTTCACTGTAAGACTCAAAGCGATCCTGAGTATCCCTTAGCTGACTCACCAAAAAGAGTGTTAGAATACCGCTCAATGAAAACAGAAGCTTAACTGTGATAGTTTTTTTTTTTTATTATTATACTTTAAGTTCTAGGGTACATGTGCATAACGTGCAGGTTTGTTACATATGTATACATGTGCCATGTTGGTGTGCTGCACCCATCAACTCGTCAGCACCCATCAATTCATCATTTATATCAGGTATAACTCCCCAATGCAATCCCTCCCCCCTACCCCCTCCCCATGATAGGCCCCAGTGTGTGATGTTCCCCTTCCCGAGTCCAAGTGAGCTCATTTATTCACGTGATCTAGAGCAGTGTCACAGAGTATTTCCTCCTCTTTTTTATTGGAAGGTGTTTCTTTTTCACATATTCTTGAGAGCGTTCCCAAATGTCTCTGCTCAGGTTCCACAGAAACAGAATTGCAAACTGCTCAAGCCAAAGAATGATTTAACTCTATGAGATGATTACACACATCATAAAGCAGTTGCTCTGAAAACTTCTCAGCAGTTTTCTTCGCAGGTCGTTTCCTTTCTCACCAAAACCCAGGGGAAACACTTAATATCCCTTCACAAATTTCTCAAAGACAGAGCTTACAAACTGGGCAACATAGTGTTACCTTTAACTCTCTGAAATGAATGCACACGTCAGAGAGGAGTTCCTTAGAGCACTCCTTTCCTGATTTTAATTCAGGATATTTCACATTTCGCCAAAGTCTTTAATTCGCTGCATATTATCACTTTTTCAGTTTTCCAGGAACAGTGTTCAAAAAGTGCCTAATGAGAAAAGAGGTATAATTCCCGGAGTGGAAGGCACACATCACCAAGCAGTTTCTCAGAAAGTTGCTCTCCAGTTTTTATGTGAAGATATCTCCTATTTCCTCACAGGCTTGAATGTCTCCCTAATGTCCCTTCACGTTTCCATCCATTAAGCAGTTTCATAACTGCTTAATAGAAAAAAGTTTTAACTATGGGAGGTGAATAGACATATCTACCACAATGCAGTTTCACAGAAAGCTTCTTTCCCGTTTTTCGCTGATGATATTTCCTTTTTCACCATAGCAGTCCCTATATTCCCGAATGTCGCCCTGTAGCTTTTTCTCCAAATGGAATTCCCCAACCTTCTAGGAGAAAAGAAATATAACCCTGTGAGTGTAATGCACATGTCACAAAGCAGCTCCTCGGAAATCTTCTCTCTGATATGTATCTGAAGATGTCTCCTTTTTCACCAAAAGCCTCAGAGCGCTCCAGTATATCACTTCACAGACTAAAATAAACAGTGTTAGAATATGGCTCAATGAAAACCAAAGCTTAACAGTGCGAGTGGACTTCACGTGACAAAGAGCAGTTTCACAGAAAGTTTTCTTCTGTTTTTTATCGGAGGCTATTTCTTTTTCAGCATATTCTTAAGAGCGTTCCCAAATGTCCTTTCTCAGGTTCCACAGAAACAGTGAGTTCAAACTGCTCAATCCAAAGAATGATTTAATTCTATGATATGCGTACACACATCACAAAGCAGTTACTCCCAAATATTATTTTCAGTTTTCATCGGAAGGCATTTCTTTCTCACCACAAGCCTCCGGGTGCCACTTAAAATCCTTTCACAGATTCTTCAAAGACAGAGTTTCCAAACAGGGCAACATAGTGTAAACTTTAACTTTCTGAAATGAATGCACACGTCAGAACGCAGTTTCTTGAAATCATTCTTTCTCGTTTTTTTTTCAGGATATTTGACTTTTCGCCATAGGCTTCAATGCACTACAAAATGTCATTTTTTCGGTTTTGCAGGAAAGTGTTCAAACACTGCCTTATGAGAAAAGAGGTATAAATCCCTGAGTGTTATAAACACAACTCAAAGAACTTTCTCAGACAGCTTCTCTCCAGTTTTTATCTGAGGATAACTCCCATGTCACTGTACGCCTGAATGTCCTGCTGAACATCCCTTCGGGAATGCGTCCATGGCAGACTTTCAAAACTGCATAATAGAAAGAAAGTTTTATCCATGTGAAATGAATAAACATATCTATCACAAAGCAGTTTCACAGAAAGCTTCTTTCTAGTTTTTGTCTGAGGATAGTTCCTTTTTCACCATAGCCTTTCACATAGCCTTTCATATACTCCCGAATGTGCCCTGGTCACTTTTTCTCCAAACGCGATTTCCCATTCCTGTTTGAGAAGAAAAGTATATCTCTGAGAGTAGAATGCACACGTCACAAGGCTGCACCTCGGAAATCTTCCTCCAGTATCTATCTAAAGATATTTCCGTATTTTCCAGAAGCCTCAAATTGCTCCCGAGTATCCCTTAGCTGATTAAACTAAGACATTGTCAGAATGCTGCTCAATGAAAACAGAAGCTTAACTGTGCGAGTGGAATTCAAGAGACCTAGAGAAGATTCACAGACAGTTTCCTTCTGGCATTTATTTGATGGTATTTTTTTTTTTTCCTTTGGAACAGAGTCTTGCTCTGTTGCCCAGGCTGCAGTGCAGTGGCTGGATTTCAGCTCACTGTAAGCTCCGCCTCCTGGGTTTATGCAATTCTCCTGCCTCAGCCTCCAAGTAGCTGGGAGAGCAGGCGCCCGCCACCTCACTTGGGTGGTTTTTTGTATTTCTTAGTAGAGACGGGATTTCACCGTATTAGTCAGGATGGTTTCGATCTCCTGACCTTGAGATCCGGCGGTTTCGGCCTCCCAACGTGCTGGAATTACAGGCTTGAGCCACCGCACACTGCTCAGATGGTATTTCTTTTACAGCATATTTTTAAGAGCGTTCCCAAATGTCCTTTCTCAGGTATCACAGAAAAAGCGATTTAAAACTGCTCAATCCAAAGAACGATTTAACTCTATGAGATGAATACACACATCCCAAAGCAGTTTCACAGAAAGTTTCTTTCCAGTTTTTGTCTGAGGATATTTCCTTTCCCACCATAGCATAAATATACTCCTGAATGTCCCTGGTAGCTCTTTCTCTCAACGGGATTCCATAAATCCCTATGAGAAGAAAAGTTTAACTCTGTGTGGGAAATGCATATGTCAGAAAGCATTTCTTCATCAATCTCCTCTCGAGTATCTATCTGAAGATATTTCCATTTTCACCGTTAGCCTCAAAGTGCTCCCGATTACCCCTTAGCTGACTCACATAAAACAGTGTTAGGATACTGCTCAATGAAAACGGAAGCTTAACTGTGCAAATGGACTTGATATGACCTAGAGCAGATTCACTTTATGTTTCCTTCTGGTTTCTATCGGAAAATATTTCTTTTTCAGCATATTCTTAAGAGTGTTCCCAAATGTTCTTTCTCAGGTTCCACAGAAACAGTGATTTCAATCTCCTCAACCCGAAGAATGATGTAACTCTACGAGATGAATACACACATAACAAAGCAGTTGCTCCGCAAGCTTCTCTCCAGTATTCATCGGAAGTCCTTTCCTTACTCACCACAAGCCCAGCAGCGCCTCTTAATAACACCTCAAAGATACCTCAAAGACAGTTTCCAAACTGGGCAATGTAGTGTAAACTTTACCTTTCTGAAATGAATGCCTGCGTTAGAGAGCATTTTCTTGGAATGCTTCTTTCTGTATTTTAATTCAGGATATTTCACTTTTCGCAGTAGTTTTCAAAGTGTTGCAAAATATCACTTTTTCACTTTCAGAAGAACCTTGTTGAAACACTGCCTTATGATGAAACAGGTAAAACTCCCTCAGCGGAATGAACACACCACAAAGCAGTTTCTCAGAAAGCTTCTCTCAAGCTTTTGTCTGACGCGATCTCCTTTTACACCATAAGCCAGAATGTGCTCCCAAACATCCCTTTGTGAATCTGTCTATGACGCAGTTTTGAAACTGCATCATATAAAGAAAATTTTCTCGATGTGAGATGAATCAACATATCTATCATATAGCAGTTTCACAGAAAGCTTCTTTCCAATTTTTTTCACAGTATATTTCCATTTTCACCATAGCTGTCCTCATACTCTTGAATGTCCCATGGTAGCATTTTCTCCAAATGGGATGGTGCAATACTCTATGAGAAGAAAACTGTGACTCTATGAATGAAATTCACACGTTACCAAGAAACTCCTCAGATATCTTCTCTCCAGTATCTGTCTGAAGATGTTTCCATTTTCGCCATAAGCCTCAAAGCGCTCCCGAGTATCTCTTAGCTGACTCACCTAAAAAAAGTGTTAGAATATTGCTCAATGAAAACAGAAGCTTAACTGGGCGAGTTTAATTCACGTGACATAGAGCAGTATCACAGAGTGTTTCCTTCTCTTTTTTATTGGAAGCTATTTCTTTTTCACATATTCTTGAGAGTGATCCCAAATGTCCTTGCTCAGGTTCCTCAGAAACAGAGATACCAAACTGCTCATTCCCAATAAAGATTTAATTCTATGAGATGATTACAAACATCACAAAGCAGTTGATTCTCTGCAGTTTTCATCGGAAGACGTTTCCTTTCTCACCACAAACCCAGAGGAACCACTTAATATCCCTTCACAGATTCCTCAAAGACAGAGCTACCAAATGGGACAATTTACTGTAAATTTTAACTCTCTAAACTGAATGCACACGTCAGAGTGCAGTTTCATGGAATACCTATTCCTGGACTTTTTTTCAGGATATTTCACTTTTTGCCATAGTTTTCAATTTGCACAAAATATCACAGTTTCAGTTTTACAGGAACAGTGTTCAAACACTGCCTTATGAGAAAAGAGGTATAAATCCCTGAGCGGAATGCACACATCTCAGGCACTTTCTCAGACAGCTTCTCTCCAGTTTCCATCTGGAGATAACTCCGTTTTTATCATATGCTTGAATGTCATGCTGAATGTCCCTTCAGGAATCCGTCCATGGCAGACTTTCAAAAGTGTGTAATAGTAAGAAAGTTTTATCCATGTGAAATGAATAGACATATCTATCACAAAGCAGTTTCACAGAAAGCTTCTTTCCAGTTTTTGTCTGAGGATAGTTCCTTTTTCACCATAGCATTTCATATACTCCCGAATGTCCCCTGGTCACTTTTTCTCCAAATGGGATTTCCCATTCCTCTATAAGAAGGAAAGTATGTCTCTGCAAGTAGATTGCACATGTCACAAGTCTGCTTCTCGGAAATCTTCCTCTTGTATCTATCTAAAGATATTTCCATTTTCACTGGAAGCCTGAAATCACTCCCATGTATCCCTTAGCTGATTAACCTAAAACATTGTTAGAATACTGCTCAATGAAAACAGAAGCTTAACTGTGCGAGTGGAATTCAAGCAACCCAGAGAGGTTTCACAGACAGTTTCTTTCTGGCGTTTATCAGATGTTATTTCTTTTTTAACATATTATTAAGAGCGTTCCGAAATGTCCTTTCTCAGGTAACACTGAAACAGCGATTTAAAACTGCTCAATCCAATGAACGGTTTAACTCTATGAGACGAATGCACCCATCACTAAGCAGTTGCTCCGAAAGTTCCTCTCCAGTTTTCATCGGAAGACATTGCCTTTCTAACCACAAGCCTCTGGGTGTCACTTAATATCCCTTCACGATTTCTTCAAAGACAGATTTTCCAAGGTGGGTGACTTAGCATAAGCTTTAACACTTTGAAATGAATGTACACATCAGAGAGCAGTTTCTTGGAATGCTTTTTTCTGGGTTTTATTTCTGGATATTTCAATTTTCGACATAGTCTTCAAGACGCTGCAAAATATCTCTTTTTCACTTTGACAGGAGCAGTGTTCAAACACTGCCTTGTGAGAAAAGAGGTATACCTCCCTGAGTGGAATGCAGACATCACAAAGCAGTTTCTCAGAAACTTTCTCTCCAATTGTTATCTGAAGATATCTCCTATTTCCCCACCAGCCGGTATGTGCTCCCGAATATCCCTTCGTGAATCTGTCCATGATGCAGGTTCAAAACTGCGTAATAGAAAGACAGTTTCATCTATGTGAGATGAATAGACATATCAGTCACAAAGCAGTTTCACAGAAAGTTTCTTTCCAGTTTATGTCTGAGGATATTTCCTTTTCCACCATAGCAGTAAATATACTCCTGAATGTCCCCGGGAGCTATTTCTCCCAACGGGATTCCATAAACCCCTATGAGAAGAGAAGTTTAACTCTGTGAGGGAAATGCACACGTCACAAATATTTCTTCATCAATCTCCTCTCGAGTATCTATCTGAAGATATTTCCATTTTCCCCGCTAGCCTCAAAGCACTCCCAATTATCCCTTAGCTGACTCACGTAAAACAGTGTTAGGACACTGCTCAATAAAAACGGAAGATTAACTGTGCATGTGGGGTTGATATGACCTGGAGCGATTTCACAGAATGTTTCCTTCTGGTTTCTTTCAGAGGATATTTCTTTTTCAGCATATTCTTAAGAGCATTCCCAAATGTTCTCTCTCAGGTTCCACAGAAACATTGATTGCAAACTGCTCAACTGAAAGAATGACGTAACTTTAAGAGATGAATGCACACATCATGAAGCATGAAGCACTTGCTCCACAGGCTTCTCTCCAATTTTCATTGGAAGTTGTTTCCTTATTCACCACAAGCCGAGCGGCGCCTCTTAATAACACCTCAAAGATTCCTCAAAGGCAGAGTTTCCAAACTGGGCAATGTAGTGTAAATTTTAACTCTCTGAAATGAATGCACACGTTGGAGAGAATTTTCTTGGAAAGCTTCTTTCTGGGTTTTATTTCAGGGTATTTCACTTTCCGTGATAGTTTTCAATGCACTGCAAATTATCACTTTTTCACTTTCAGAAGAACCTTATTCAAACACTGCCTTATGATGAAAAAGGTATAACTCCCTGAGTGGAATGCACACACCAGGAAGCAGTTTCTTAGAAAGCTTCTCTCTGGTTTTTCTCTGATGATATCTGCTTTTATGCTGTACGCCTGAATGTGCTACTAAATGTCCCTTTGCAAATCTGTCCATGACGCAGTTTCAAAACTGTGTACTGAAAGAAAATTATCTCTATTTGAGAAGAATAGACATATCTATCACATAGCAGTTTCACAGAAAGCTTCTTTCCAGTTTTTTCCTGAGTATAATTCTTCTTTCACCATAGCCATCCATATACTCTCGAACGTCCCCTGTGGCGTTCTCTCCAAAAGGGATTCCACAATAAAAATATAACTCTATGAGTGGAATTCACAAAGCAGCTCCTCAGATATCTTCTCTCCAGTATCGGTCTGAAGATATTTTCATTTCCACCGTAAGCCTCAAAGCACTCCCGAGTATCCCTTAGCTGACTCACCTAAAAGAGTGTTAGAATACTGCTCAATGAAAAGAGAAGCTTAACTGTGATAGTTGTATACATGTGACTTAGAACAGTATCACAGAGTGTTTCTTTCTCTTTTTTATTGGAAGGTGTTTCCATTACATATATTCTTGAGTACTTTCCCAAATGTCTCTGCTAAGGTTCCACAGAAACAGAGATACCAAACTGCTCAAGCCAAAGAATGATTTACTTCTATGAGATGGTTACACACATCATAAAGCAGTTGCTCTGAAAACTTCTCTGCAGTTTTCATTGGAAGACGTTTCCTTTGTCATCACAAGCTCAGGGGAACCACTTAATATCCCTTCACAGATTCCACAAAGACAGAGCTTCCAAACAGGACAACATATGGTAAAATTTAACTCTCTGAATTGAATGCACAAGTCAGAGCACAGTTTTGTGGAATGCCTCTTTCTGGGTTTTATGTGAGGATATTTCACTTTTCGCCATAATCTTCAATGCGTGGAAAATATCACAGTTTCCGTTTTACAGGAACAGTGTTCAAACACTGCCTTATGAGAAAAGAGGTATAAAACCCTGAGTGGAATGCACACATCTCAAAGCACTTTCTCAGACAACTTCTCTCCAGTTTAAATCTGAAGATAAATTCCTTGCACCATATGCCTGAATATCCTGGCGAACATACCTTCAGGAATCCGTCCATGGCACACTTTCAAAACTGCATAATTGAAAGAAAGTTTTATCCATGTGAAATGAATAGACATATCTATAACAAAGCAGCTTCTCAGAAAGCTTCTTTCCAGTTTTTCTGTGAGGATAGTTCCTTTTTCACCATAGCCTTTCATATACTCCCGAATGTCCCCTGGTCCCTTTTTCTCCAAACAGGATTTCCCATTCCCCTATGAGAAAAAAAGTATATCTCTGTGAGTAGAATGCACACGTCACAAGGCTGCTCCTTGTAAATCTTTCTCCAGTATCTATCTAAAGATATTTCCGTTTTAACTGGAAGCCTCAAATCGCTTGCAAGTATCTTTTAGCTGACTAACATAAAACATTGTTAGAATACTGCTCAATGAAAATAGAAGCTTAACTGCGTGAGTGGAATTCAAGCAACCTAGAGAAGGTTCACAGACAGTTTCCTTCTGATGTTTATCGGAGGGTATTTCTTTTTCAACATATTCTTTAGAGCGTTCCCAAATGTTCTTTCTCAGGTTCCACAGAAACAGTGAGTTCAAACTTCTCAATCCAAAGAATGATTTAATTCTGTGAGATGCATACACACATTACAAAGCAGTTACTCCGAAAGATTCTGTCCAGTTTTCATTGGAAGGCATTTCCTTTCTCACCACAAGCCTCCGGATTCCCCTTAATATCCCTTCACAGATTCTTCAAAGACAGAGTTTCCAAACGGGACAATGTAGTGTTAACTTTAATCTGTGAAATGAGTGAAACACGTCAGAGTGCAATTTCTTGGAATTTTTCTTTCTGGGTTTTAATTCAGGATATTTCAGTTTTCACCATAGTCTTCAATGCACTGCAAAGTGTCACTTTTTCAGTTTTTCAGGAAAAGTGTTCAAACACTGCCTTATGAGAAAAGAGGTGTAAACCTCTGAGTGGAATGCACACATCTCAAAGCAGTTTCTGAGACAGCTTCTCTCCACTTTTTATATGAAGATAACTCCCTTTTCACTGTACGCCTGAATGTCCTGCCGAACATCCCTTCGTGAATCCGTCCATGGCAGACTTTCAAAACTGCGTAATAGAAAGAAAGTTTTATCCATGTGAAATGAATAGATATATCTATCTCAAAGCAGTTTCATAGAAAGCTTCTTTCCAGTTTTTTTCTGAGGATAGTTCCTTTTCACCATAGACTTTCATATACTCCTGAAAGTCCTCTGGTCACTTTTCCTCCAAATGCGATTTAACATTCCTGTTTGAGAAGAAGAGTATATCTCTGAGAGTAGAATGCACAAGTCAAAAGGCCGCTCTTTGGAAATCTTCCTCCAGTATCTATCTAAAGATATTTCCATTTTTACCGGAAACCTCAAATCGCTCCCTAGTATCCCTTAGCTGATTAACCTAAAACATTGTTAGAATACTACTCAATGAAAACAGTTGCTTAACTGTGCGAGTGGAATTCAAGCGACCTAGAGAAGTTTCACAGACAATTTTCTTCTGTCGTTTATCGGATGTTATTTCTTTTTCAGCATATTAATAAGAGCGTTCCAAAATATCCTTTCTCAAGTATCACAGAAACAGTGATTTAAAACTGCTCAATCCAAAGAATGATTTACTCTATGAGATGAATACACACTTCAGAAAGCAGGTACTCCAAAAGTTTCTCTCCAGTTTTCACCGGAAGACGTTTCCTTTCTCACCACAAGCCTCCGGGTGTCAGAAAACTTCTCTCCAGTTTTTCTCTGACGATATCTCCTTTTACACCCTATGCCTGAATGTGCTCCCCAATATCCCTTCGCATTTCCGTCCAATACACAGTTTCAAAACTGCATAATATACAGAAAACTTTCTCTATGTGAGACGAATAGACATGGCTATCACGTAGCAGTTTCACAGAAAACTTCTTTCCAGTTTTTTTCTGAGTATATTCTTTTTTCACCATAGCCGTCCATGTACTCTTGAATGTCCCCTTGTAGCTTTTTCTCCAAACGGGATTCCACATACTTCCAGGAGAAAAGAAGTATAAGCCTGTGAGTGGAATGCACATGTCACAAAGCAGCTCCTTGGAAATCTTCTCTCCGTTATGTATCTGAAGATATTTCATTTTTCACCGGCAGACTCAGAGTGCTCCCAAGTATCCCTTAGCTGACTCACCTAAAATAATGTTAGAATACTGCTCAATGAAAACCGAGGCTTAACTGTGCCAGTGGACTTCACATGACAAAGAGCAGTTTCAAAGAAACTTTTCTTCTGTTTTTTATTGGGGGGTGTTTCTTTTTCAGCATATTCTTAAGAGTGTTACCAAATGTCCTTTCTCAGGTTCCTCAGAAACAGTGAGTTCAAACTGCTCAATCCAAAAATTAATTTAATTCTATGAGATGCGTGCACACAATACAAAGCAGATACTCCGAAAGATACTGTCCAGTTTTCATCGGAAGGTGTTTACTTTCTCACCGCAAGCCTCCATGTGTCACTAATATCCCTTCACAATTTCCTCAAAGACAGAGTTTCCAAACTGGGCGACTTAGTGTAAGCTTTAACACTCTGAAATGAATGTACACGTCAGAAAGCAGTTTCTTGGAAGGCTTTTTTCTGTTTTATCTCCAGATATTACAATTTTCGACAGAGTCTTCAATATGCTGCAAAATATCTCTGTTTCACTTTTACAGAAATAGTGTTCAAACACTGCCTTGTGAGAAAAGAGTTATGTCCTCAATGACCCTTCGTGCATCTGTCCATTATGCGGTTTCAAAACTGCGTAATATAAAGAAAATTTTCTCTATGTGAGATGAATAGACATATCTATCACACAGGAGTTTCACAGAAAGCTTCTTTCCAGTTTCTTTCTGAGTATATTTCCTTTTTCACCATAGCCATGGGTGTACTCTCGAATATTCCTTGGTAGTGATTCCTCCAACCGGGATTCCGCAATACTTTATGAGAAGGAAACTAGAACTCTATGAGTGGAATTCACACGTCACAAAGCATCTCCTCAGATATCTTCTCTCCAGTTTCTGTCTGAAGATATTTTCGATTTCACTGTAAGCCTCAAAGTGCTCCTGAGTATCCCTTAGCTGATCCAATTAAAAGAGTGTTAGAATACTGCTCTATGAAAACAGAAGCTTAACTGTGCGAGTGGAATTCACGTGACCTAGAGCAGTATCACTTCTATTTCTTATTGGAGGGTATTTCTTTTTCACATATTCTTGAGAGCATTCCAAATGTCCTTGCTCAGGTTCCACAGAAACAGACACATCAAACTGTACAATCCAAAGAGTGATTTAACTCTATGAGTTGATTACACACATCACAAAGCAGTTACTCTGAAAGCTTCCCTGCAGTTTTCATCGGAACACTTTCCTTTCTCACCAAAAGCCCGGGGAACCACTTAATATCCCTTCACAAATTCCTCAATGACAGAGCTTCCAAACTGGGGAACGTAGTGTCAGCTTTAACTCTCTGAAATGAATGCACATGTCACAAGGGAATTTCTTAGATCGCTTCTTTTCTTTTTTAATTCCAGATATTTCACTTTTCACCATATCTTCAATTTGCTGCAAAATATACCTTTTTCAATTTTACAGGAACAGGGTTTAAAAGTTGCCTTATGAGAAGAGAGGTATAATTCCCTGAGTGGAATGCACACATCACCAAGCAGTTTCTCAGAAAGCTTCTCTCCAGTTTTTATGTGAAGATATCTCCTATTTCCACACAGGCCTGAATGTGCTCTCCCTAATGTCCCTTCACATTTCCATCCATTTCGTAGTTTCAACACAGCATAATAGAAGAAGGTTTTATCAATGTGAGGTGAATAGACATATCTACCACCACGCAGTTTCACAGAAAGCTTCTTTCCACTTTTTGACTGATGATGTTTCCTTCATCACCGTAGCCATCCTTGTATTCCCGAATGTCTCCTTGTAGCTTTTTCTCCAAATGGGATTTTCCAATCTTCTAGGAGAAAAAAAGGATAACCCTGTGAGTGGTATGCAATGTCACAAACCAGCTCGTCGGAAATCTTCTTTCTGGTATGTATCTGAAGATATATCCTTTTTCACAAAAAGCCTCAGAGCGTTCCAGCATATCACTTCACAGAGTAAAGAAAAACAGTTTTAGAATACTGCTCAATGAAAACCGAATCCTAAGTGAACTTCACATGACAAAGAGCAGTTTCATAGAAAGTTTTCTTCTGTTTTATATCAGAGGGTATTTCTTTTTCAACATATTCTTAAGAGCGTTCCCAAATGTCCTTTCTCAGGTTAAATAGAATCAGTGGCTTCAAACTGCTCAATCCAAAGAAAGATTTAATTTGTTGAGATGCGTACACACATTACAAAGCAGTTACTCCGAAAGATTCTGTCCAGTTTTCAATGGAAGGCGTTTCCTTTCTCACCACATGCCTCCGGGCGCCACTTAATATCCCTTCACAGATACTTCAAAGACAGAGTTTCCAAACGGGACAACAGAGTGTAAACTTTAACTGTCTGAAATGAATGAACACGTCAGAGCGCAGTTTCCTGGAATCCTTCTTTCTGGGTTTTATTTCAGGATATTAGACTTTTTGCCATAGTCTTCAATGCGTTGCACAATGTCACTTTTTCACATTTACAGGAACAGTGTTCAAACACTGCCTTACGAGAAAAGAGGTGTAAACCTCTGAGTGGAATGCACACATCTCAAAGCAGTTTCTGAGACAGCTTCTCTCCAGTTTTTACCTGAAGATAACTCCCTTTTCACCATATGCCTGAATGTCCTGCTGAACATGCCTTCGCAAATCCGTCCACGATGCAGTTTCAACTCTGCATAATTTAAAGAAAGTTTTATCCTTGTGAAATGAACAGACATATCTATCACAAGGCGGTTTCACAGAAAGCTTCCTTCCAGTGTTCTTCTGAAGATAGTTCCTTTTTCACCATAGCCTTTCATAAACTCACGAATGTCCCCTGGTCACTTTTTATCCAAACGGGATTTCAAATTCCTCTATGAGAAGAAAAGTATATCTCTGTGAGTAGAATGCACATGTCACCAGGCCGCTCCTCGGAAATCTTCCTCCAGTATCTATCTAAAGATATTTCCATTTTAACCGGAAGCCTCAAATCACTTTCGACTATCCCTTAGCTCATTAACCTAAAACTTTGTTAGAGTACTGCTAAATGAAAACAGAAGGTTAACTGTTCATGTGGAATTCAAGGGACCTAGAGAAGTTTCACAGGCAAGTTCCTTCTGGCGTTTATCGGGTGGTGTTTCTTTTTCAGCATACTATTAAGAGTGTTCCAAAATGACCTTTCTCAGGTATCACAGAAACAATGACTTAAAAATGATCAATCCAAAGAACGATTTAACTCTAGGAAATGAATACATACATCACAAAGCAGTTGCTCCGAAAGTTTCTTTCCACTTTTCATCAGAAGACGTTTCCTTTCTCACCACAAGCCTCCGGGTGTCACTTAATATCCCTTCACAATTTCTACAAAGACAGAGTTTCCAAACTGGGTGACTTAGTGTCAGCTTTAACATGCTGAAATGAATGTACACATCAGAGAGCAGTTTCTTGGAACGCTTTTTTCTGGGTTTTATGTCCGGGTATTTCCATTTTCGCCATAGCCTTCAATACGCTGCAAAATATCTCTTTTTCACTTTTACAGGAACAGTGTTTAAACACTGCCTTGCGAGAAAAGTGATATAACTCCCTGACTGGAATGCAGACATCACAAAGCAGTTTCTCAGAAAGTTTCTCTCCAATTGTTTTCTGAAGATAACTCCTATTTCCACACCAGCCTATATGTGCTCTCGAATGTCCCTTCACGAATCCATCCATGATGCAGTTTCAAAACTGCGTAATAGACAGACAGTTTCATCTATGTGAGATGAATAGACATATCTGTCACAAAGCAGTTTCACAGAAAGTTTCTTTCCAGTTTTTGTCTGAGGATATTTCCTTTTTCACCATAGCAGCAAATATACTGCAGAATGTCCCCGGTAGCTATTTCTCTCAATGAGATTCCATAAACCCCTATGAGAAGAAAAGATCAACTCTGTGTCTGAAATGCATACGTCACAAAGCATTTCTACATCAGTCTCCTCTGGAGTATATATCTGAAGATATTTCCGTTTTCACCATTAGCCTCAAAGCGCTCCCAATTATCCCTTAGCTGACTCACATAAAACAGTGTTAGGATACTGCTCAATGAAAAGGGAAGCTTAACTGTGTGAGTCGACTTGATATGACCTGGAGCAGTTTTGCAGAATGTTTCCTTCTGGTTTTTATCGGAGGATATTACGTTTTCAGCATATTCTTAAGAGCGTTCCCAAAAGTTCTTTCTCAGTTTCCACAGAAACATTGATTAAAAACTGCTCAATCCAAAGAATGATGTAACGCTGTTAAATGAATACACACATCACAAAGTACCTTCTCCAAAAGCTTCTCTCCAGTTTTCATCGGAAGTCGTTTCCTTACTTACCACAAGCCCAGGGGCGCCTCTTAATAACACCTCAAAGATTCTTCAAAGACAGAGCTTCCAAACTGGGCACTGTAGTGTAAGCTTTAACGCTCTGAAATGAGCGTTAGAGAGCTCATTGTCTTGGAATGCTTCTTTCTGGGTTTTATTTCAGGATATTTCACTTTTTGCAATAGTTTTCAACGCGTTGGAAAATATCACTTTTGTACTTTCAGAAGAACCTTTTTCAAACACTGCCTTATGATGAAAGAGGTATAACTCCTTCAGTGCAACGCACACACCACAACGCAGTTTCTCAGAAAGCTTCTCTCCAGTTCTTGTCTGATGATATCTCCTTTTACACGGTATGCCTGAATGTGCTCCGAAATGTCCTTTCACGAATCTGTCCATGACACAGTTTCAAAACTGCGTAATATAAAGAAAAATTTCTCTATGTGAAATGAGTAGACATATCTATCACATAGCAGTTTCACAGAAAGAATCTTTCCAGTTTTTTCCTGTGTATATTTTCTCTTTCACTGTAGCCGTCCATGTACTCTTGAATGTCCCCTGTAGCGTTTTCTACAAAAGGGGTTCCGCAATACTCTATGAGAAGAAAACTATAACTCTATGAGTGGAATTCACATGTCACAAAACATCTCCTCAGATATCTTCTCTCCAGTATCTGTCTGAAGATAATTTCATTTTCACCGTAAGCCGCAAAGTGCTCCCGAGTATCCCTTAGCTGACTCACCAAAAAGAGTGTTAAAATACTGCTCAACGAAAACAGAAGCTTCCCTGTGATCGCGGAATTCAGGAGACTTCCAGCACTATCGCAGAATGTTTCCTTCTCTTTTTTTTTTTTTGGAGGGTTTTTCTTTTTCACATCTTCTTCAGTGTGTTCCCAAATGTCCTTGCTCAGGTTCCACAGAAACAGAGATATCAAAATGGTCAATCCAAAGAATGATTTAACTCTAAGAGATGATTGCACACATAACAAAGCTGTTGCTGTGAAAGCTTCTCTGCAGTTTTCTTCGGAAGACGTTTCCTTTCTAACCACAAGACCAGGGGAAACACTTAATATCCCTTCTCAAATTACTCAAGGACTGAGCTTCCAAACTGGCAACGTAGTGTAAGCTTTACCTCTCTGAAGTGAATGCACACGTGAGAGATGAGTTTCTTAGAATGCTCCTATCCCGGTTTTAATTCAGGATATTTCATATTTCGCCAAAGTCTTCAATTCACTGCAAAATATCCCTTTTTCAGTTTGACAGGAACAGTGTTCAAAAACTGCCTCATGAGAAAAGAGGTATAAATCCCTGTGTGGACTGCAACATTACAAAGCAGATTATCAGAGGTCTTCTCTCCAGTTTTTATGTGAAGATATCTCCTATTTCCACACAGGCCTGAATGTGCTCCCTAATGTCCCTTCGCATTTCCATCCATTTCGTGGTTTCAAAACAGCGTAATAGAAGAAGGTTTTATCTATGTGAAGTGAATAGACATATCTACCACCACGCAGTTTCACAGAAAGCTTCTTTCCACTTTTTGTCTGGTGATATTTCCTTTTTCACTGTAGCCGTCCTTGTATTCCCAAATGTCCCCTTGTAGCTTTTTCTCCAAAGGGGATTTCCCAATCTTCTAGGAGAAAAGAAATATAACCTGGTGTGTGTAATGCACATGTCACAAAGCAGCTCCTTGGAAATCTTCTCTCCGGTATGTATTTGAAGATGTTTCCTATTTCACTGAAAGCCTCAGAGTGTTCCAGCATATCACTTCAGATAGTAAACAAAAACAGTGTTAGAATACTGCCCAATGAAAACCGAAGCTTAACTGTGCGAGTGGACTTCTCGTGAGAAAGAGCACTTTCACAGAAAGTTTTCTTCTGTTTTTTGTCGCAGGGTATTTCTTTTCAGCATATTGTTAAGAGCGTTCCCAAATAACCTTTCTCAGGTTCCACAGAAATAGTGAGTTCAAACTGCTCAATCCAAAGTATGATTTAATTCTTTGAAATGCATACACACATTACAAGGCAGTTACTCCGAAAGATTCTGTCCAGTTTTCATCAGAAGGCATTTCATTTCTCACCACAAGACTCTGGGTGCCTCTCAATATCCCTTCACAGATTCTTCAAAGACAGAGTTTCCAAACGGGGCAACGTAGTGGAAACTTTAACTCTCCGAAATGAATGCGCACGTCAGAGTGTGGTTTCTTGGAATCCTTCTTTCTGGGATTTATTTCAAGATATTTCACTTTCTGCCATAGTCTTCAATGGGCTGCAAAATATCACTTTTTCAGTTTTACAGTAACAGTGTTCAAACACTGCCTTATGAGAAAAGAGGAATAAACCTCTGAGTGGAATGCACACATCTTAAAGCACTTTCTGAGAAAGCTTCTCTCCAGTTTGTACCTGAAGATAACTCCCTTTTCCCCGTACGCCTGAATGTCCTGCAGAACGTCCCTTTGCAAATCCGTCCACAGCACACTTTCAAAACTGCGTAATAGAAAGAAAGCTTTATCCATGTGAAAGAAAGCTTTATCCATGTGAAATGAATAGACATATCTATCACAAAGCAGTTTCACAGAAAGCTTCTTTCCAGTTTTTGTCTGAGGATAGTTCCTTTTTACCATAGCATTTCATATACTCCCGAATGTCTCCTGGTCGCTTTTTCTCCAAACGGGATTTCCCATTCATCTATGAGAAGAAAAGTATATCTCTGTGAGTAGAATGCACACGTCACAAGGCCGCTCCTCGGAAATCTTCCTCCAGTATCTATCTAAAGATATTTCTGTTTTCACCAAAAGCCTGAAATCGCTCCCGAGAATGCCCTAGCTGATTAAACTATAACATTGTTAGAATACTGCTTTATGGAAACAGAAGCTTAACTGTGCAAGTGGAATTCAAGTGACCTAGAGAATTTTCACAGACAGTTTCCTTCTGGCATTTATCGGATGGCATTTCTTTTTTTTTTTCTTTTTTTCTTTTTTTTTTTTTTTTTTTGAGCCGGAGTCTCGCTCTGTTGCCCAGGCTGAAGTTCAGTGGCGGGATCTCAGCTCAGTGTAAGCTTTGCCTCCTGGGCTTATGCCATTCTCCTGCCTCAGCCTCCCGAGTAGCTGGGACTACAGATGCCTGCCACCTCGCTTGGGTGGTTTTTAGTATATTTTAATAGAGACGGGGTTTCACCATATTAGCCAGGATGGTTTTGATCTCCTTACATTGTAATCCTCTCGTTTCGTCCTCCGAAAGTGCTGGGAGTATAGGCTTGAGCCACCGTGCCTGGCCCAGATGTTATTTCTTTTACAGCATATTATTACGAGCATTCCCAAATGTCCTTTCTCAGGTATCACAGAAACAGCGATTTAAAACTCCTCAATCCAAACAATGATTTATCTCTATGAGATGAATACACACATCAAAAAGCAGTTGCTCCCAAAATTTCTCTCCAGTTTTCATCGAAAGACGTTTCCTTTCTCACCACTAGCCTCCGGGTGTCACTTAATATCCCTTCACAATTTCCTCAAAGACAGATTTTCCAAACTGGGTGACTTAGTGTAAGCTTTAGCACTCTGAAATGAATGTATACGTCAGAGAGCAATTTCTTGGTATGCTTTTTTCTGGGTTTTATTTCTGAATCTTTCAATTTTTGCCATAATCTTCAGTATGCTGCAAAATATCTCTTTTTCACTTTTACAGGAACAGTGTTCAAACACTGCCTTGTGAGAAAAGAGGTAAAACTCCCTGAGTGGAATGCAGACATCACGAAGATGTTTCTCAGAAAGTTTCTCTCCGATTGTTATCTGAAGCTATCTCCTATTTTGCCACCAGCCTGTATGTGCTCCCGAATGTCCCTTCATGAATCCGTCAATGATGCAGTTTAAAAACTGCGTCATAGAAAGACAGTTTGATCTATGTGAGATGAATAGATATGTCTGTCACAAAGCAGTTTTGCAGAAAGTTTCTTTCCAGTTTTTGTCTGAGAATATTTTCTTTTCCACCATAGCAGTAAATATACTCCTGAATGTCCCTGGTAGCTATTTCTGCCAATGGGATTCCATAAACCCCTATGAGATGAAAAGTTTCAATCTGTGTAGGAAATGCATACGTCACAAAGCATTTCTTAATAAATCTCCTCTCGAGTATCTATCTGAAGATATTTCCGTTTTCACCATTAGCCTCAAAGCGCTCTTGATTTTCCCTTAGCTGACTCACGTAAAACAGTGTTAGGATACTCCTCAATGAAATCGGAAGCTTAACTGTGCAAGTGGACTTGATATGACCTGGAGCGGTTTCACAGAATGTTTCCTTCTGTTTTGTGTCGAAGGATATTTATTTTTCAGTATATTCTTAGGAGCATTCCCAAATGTTCTTTCTCTGGTTCCACAGAAACATTGATTTCAAACTGCTCTATCCAAAGAATGATGTAATGCTACAAGAGGAATAAACACATCCCAAAGCAGCTGCTCCAAAAACCTCTCTCCAGTTTTCATCGGAAGTTGTTTCCTTACTCACCACAAGCCCAGGTATGCCTCTTAATAACACCTCAAAGATTCCTCAAAGACAGAGCTTCCAAACTGGGCAATGTAGGGTAAGCTTTAACTCTCTGAAATGAATGCACACGTCAGAGAGCATTGCCTTGGAATGCTTCTTTCTGGGTTTTATTTCAGGATATTTCACTTTTAGTGATAGTTTTCAACGCATTGCAAAATATCACCTTTTTACTTTCAGAAGAACTTGTTCAAACACTGCCTTATGATGAAAGAGGTAAAACTCCCAAAGTGGAATGCACACACCACAAAGCAGTTTCTCAGAAAGCTCCTCTCCAGTTTTTGTCTGATGATATCTCCTTTTACAATGCACACCTGAATGTGCTCCTAAATGTCCCTTCACGAATCTGTCCATGACACAGTTTCAAAACTGCATAATATAAAGAAAATTTTCTCTATGTGAGATGACTAGACATATCTATCACATAGCAGTTTCACAGAAAGCTTCTTTCCAGTTTTTTTCTGAGTATGTTTCCATTTTCACCATAGCCGTCCATACACTCTCAAATGTCCTCTGGTAGCGTTTTCTCCAAACGGGATTCCGAAATACTCTATGAGAAGAAAACTATAACTCTATGAGTGGAATTTAAACGTCATAAAGCAGCTCCTAAGATATCTTCTTACAGTGTCTGTCTGAAGATATTTTCATTTTCACTGTAAGCCTCAAAGTGCTCCCGAGTATCCCTTTGCAAACTCACCTGAAACAGTGTTAGAATACTGCTCAATGAAAACAGAAGCTTAACTGTGATAGTTGAATCCACGTGACTTAGAGCAGTATCACAGAGTGTTTCCTTCTCTTTTTTATTGGAAGGTGTTTCTTTTTCATGTAATCATGGGAGCATTCCCAAATGTCCCTGCTCAGGTTCCACAGAATCACAGATATCAAAATGCTCAACCAGAGAATGATTTAACTCTATGAGATGATTACACACATCACAAAGCAGTTGCTCTGGAAACGTCTCTGCAGTTTTCATCGGAAGACGTTAGCTATCTCGCCGCAAGCCCAGGGAAGCCACTTAACATCCCTTCACAAATTCCTCAAATAAAGAGCTTCCAAACTGGGCAATGTAGTGTAAGCTATAACTTTCTGAAATGAATGCACACGTCAGAGAGGAGTTTCTTAGAACGCTTCTTTCCTGGTTTTAATTCAGGATATTTCACATTTCACCAAAGTCTTCAATTCGCTGCAAAATATCCCTTTTTCAGTTTTACAAGAACATTGTTCAAAAAGTGCCTTATGAGAAAAGAGGTATAATTCCCTGAGTGGAATGCACACATAACAAAGCAGTTTCTCACAAAGCTTCTCTGCAGTTTTTATGTGAAGACATCTCCTATTTCACCACAGGCCTGAATATGCTCCCTAATGTCCCTTCGCATTTCTGTCCATTACGTAGTTTCAAAACTGTGTAATAGAAGAAAGTTTTATCTATGGGAGGTGAATGGACATATCTACCACCACGCAGTTTCACAGAAAGCTTCTTTCCAGTTTTTGTCTGATGATATTTCCTTTTTCACCATAGCAGTACCTATATTTCCAAATGTCCCCTTCTAGCTCTTTCTCTAAACGGGATTCCCCAACGTTCTAGGCAAAAAAAAGTATAACCCTGTGAGTGGAATGCACATGTCACAAAAGAGCTCCTCAGATATCTTCTTTCTGTTACGTTTCTGAAGATGATTGCTTCTTTCGGCAAAAGAAAGCCTCAGAGCACTCCAGCATATCACTACACAGACTAACCAAAAACCGTGTTAGAAAACTGCTCAATGAAAAGGAAGCTTAACTGTGCGAGTGGACTTCACGTGACAAAGAGCAGTTTCACAGAAAGTTTTTTTCTGTTTTGTATCGGAGGGTATTTCTTTTTCTGCATATTCTTAAGAGTGTTCCCAAATGTCCTTTCTCAGGTTCCACAGAAACAGTGAGTTCGATAGTGCTCAATACAACGAATAATTCAATTCTATGAGATGCGTACACACATTACAAAGCAGTTACTCCAAAAGATTCTGGGTTTTATTTCCAGATATTTCAATTTTCGCCAGAGTCTTCAATATGCTGCAAAGTATCTCTTTTGCAATTTTACAGGAACAGTGTTGAAACACTGCCTTGTGAGAAAAGAGGTATAACTTCCTTAGTGGAATGCACATATCACAAAGCAGTTTCTCAGAAAGTTTCTCTCCAATTGCTATCTGAAGATACCTCCTATTTTTCCAACAGCCTGTATGTGCTCCTGAATGTCCCTTCGCAAAACCATCCATGATGCAGTTTCAAAACTGCGTAATAGAAAGACAGTTTCATCTATGTGAGATGAATAGACATATCTGTCACAAAGCAGTTTCACAGACAGTTTCTTTCCAGTTTTTGTCTGAGGATATTTCCTTTTCCACCCTAGCAGTAAATATACTCCTGAATATCCTCGGTAGGTATTTCTCCCAACGGGATTCCATACACCCCTATGAGATGAAAAGTTGAACTGTAGGTGGGAAATTCATACATCAAAAACCATTTCTTCATCAATCTCCTCTCAATTACCTCTATGAAGATATTTCCGTTTTCACCATTAGCCGCAAAGCACTTCCGATTATCCCTTAGCTGACTCACGTAAAACAGTGTTAGGAGACTGCTCAATGAAAACGGAAGATTATCTGTCCATGTGGACTTGATATGACCTGGAGAAGTTTCCCAGAATGTTTCCTTCTGTTTCTATCGGAGGATATTTCTTTTTCAGCATATTCTTCCTAAGAGCGTTCCCAAATGTTCTTTCTCAGGTTCCACAGAAACAGTGATTTCAAACTACTCAACCCAAAGAATGATGTAACTTTAAGAGATGAATGCACACATCACAAAGCAGTTTCTCTGCAATATTCTCTACAGTTTTCGTCAGAAGTCGTTTCCTTACTCACCAGAAGCCCAGGGGCGCCTCTTAAAACATGTGCGAGTGGACTTCATGTGACAAAGAGCAATTTTACAGAAAGTTTTCTTCTGTTTTTTATCGGAGGGTATTTCTTTTTCAGCATATTCTTTTTTTTTCTTTTTTTTAGGTTCTTTTTTTTATTTTTATACTTTAAGTTCTAGGGTACATGTGCATAATGTGCAGGTATGTTACATATGTATACTTGTGCCATGTTGGTGTGCTGCACCCATCAACTCCTCAGCACCCATGAATTCGTCATTTATATCAGGTATAACTCCCAATGCAATCGCTCCCCCCTCCCCTGCATGATAGACCCCGATGTGTGATGTTCCCCTTCCTGAGTCCAAGTGATGTCATTGTTTAGTTCCCACTTATGAGTGAGAACATGCGGTGTTTGGTTTTCTCTTCTTGTGATAGTTTGCTAAGAATGATGGTTTCCAGCTGCATCCATGTCCCTACAAAGGACACAAACTCATCCTTTTTTATGGCTGCATAGTATTCCATGGTGTATATGTGCCACATTTTCTTAATCCAGTCTGTCACTGATGGACATTTGGGTTGATTCCAAGACTTTGCTATTGTGAATAGTGCTGCAATAAACATATGTGTGCATGAGTCTTTATAGCAGCATGATTTATAATCCTTTGGGTATATACCCAGTAGTGGGATGGCTGGGTCATATGGTACATCTAGTTCTAGATCCTTGAGGAATCGCCATACTGTTTTCCATAATGGTTGAACTAGCTTACAATCCCACCAACAGTGTAAAAGTGTTCCTATTTTTCCACATCCTCTCCAGCACCTGTTGTTTCCTGACTTTTTAATGATTGCTATTCTAACTGGTGTGAGATGGTATCTCATTGTGGTTTTGGTTTGCATTTCTCTGATGGCCAGTGATGATGAGCATTTTTTCATGTGTCTGTTGGCTGCATGAATGTCTTCTTTTGAGAAATGTCTGTTCATATCGTTTGCCCACCTTTTGATGGGTTTTTTTGTTTTTTTCTTGTAAATTTGTTTGAGTTATTTGTAGATTCTGGAAATTAACCCTTTGTCAGATGAGTAGATTGCAAAAATTTTCTCCCATTCTGTAGGTTGCCTGTTCACTCTGATGGTAGTTTCTTTTGCTGTGCAGATGCTCTTTAGTTTAATCATATCCCATTTGTCAATTTTGGCTTTTGCTGCCATTGCTTTTTGTGTTTTAGACATGAAATCCTTCCCCATGCCTATGTCCTCAATGGTACCACCTAGGTTTTCTTCTAGGGTGTTTATAGTATTACGTCTAACATTTAAGTCTGTAATCCATCTTGAATTAATTTTCATATAAGGAGAAAGGAAAGGATCGAATTTCAGCTTTCTATTTATGGCTAGCCAATTTTCCCAGCACCATTTATTAAATAGGGAATCCTTTCCCCATTTCTTGTTTCTCTCAGGTTTGTCAAAGATCAGATGGCTGTAGATGTGTGGTATTATTTCTGAGGACTCTGTTCTCTTCCATTGGTCTATATTTCTGTTTTGGTACCAGTACCATGCTGTTTTGGTTACTGTAGCCTTGTAGTATAGTTTGAAGTCAAGTAGCTTGATGCCTCCAGCTTTGTTCTTTTGACTTAGGATTGTCTTGGCAATGTGGGCTCTTTTTTGGTTCCATAGGAACTTTAAAGCCATTTTTTCCAATTCGGTGAAGAAACTCATTGGTAGCTTAATGGGGATGGCATTGAATCTATAAATAACTTTGGGCAGTATGGCCATTTTCACGATATTGATTCTTCCTATCCATGAGCATGGTATGTTCTTCCATTTGTTAATGTCCTCTTTTATTTCACTGAGCAGTGGTTTGTAGTTCTCCTTGAAGAGTTCCTTTACATCCCTTGTAAGTTGGATTCCTAGGTATTTTAATAACTCCCTCATTGCAATGCACACACCACAAAGCAGTTTCTCAGAAAGTTTCTCTCCAGTTTTTGTGTGACGATATGTCCTTTTACACTGTACATCTGAATGTGCTCCCAAATGTCCCTTCACGAATCTGTCCATGATGCAGTTTCAAAATTGCATAATATAAAGAAAATTTTCTCTATGTGAGATGAATAGACATATCTATCACATAGCAGTTTCACAGAAAGCTTCTTTCCAGGTTTTTTCTGAGTATATATCCTCTATTAATACAGCTGTCCATATACTCTCGAAAGTCCCCTGTAGCATTTTCTCCAAAAGGGATTCCACAATGCTCTTTGAGAAGAAAACTATATCACTAGGAGTGGAATTCACACGTCACAAAGCAGCTACTCAGATATCTTCTCTCCAGTATCTGTCTGAAATATTCTCTTTTTCACCGTAAGCCTCAAAATGCTCTCTAGTATCCCTTAGCTGACTCATATAAAACAGTGTTAGAATACTGCTCAATGAAAACAGAAGCTTAAATGTGAAAGTGGAATTCACGTTACCTAGAGCAGTATCACAGAGTGTTTCTTTCTCCTTTTTATTGGAGAGTCTTACTTTTCCAAATATTCTTGAGAGCGTTCCCAAATATCCTTGCTCAGGTTCCACAGAAACGGAGATATCAAAATGCTCAATCCAAAGAATGATTTAACTCTATGAGATGATTACACACATCACAAAGCAGTTGCTCTAAAAGCTTCTCTGCAGTTTTCAACAGAAGACGTTTCCATTCTCAGCACAAGCCCAGGGGAACCACTTAATATCCTTTCACAAATTCCTCAACGACAGAGCTTACAAACTGTGCAACGTAGTGTAAGCTTTAACTCTGTGAAATGAATACACACGTCAGAGAGAAGTTTCACAGAACGCTTCTTTCCTGGTTTTAATTCAGGATATTTCACATTTTGCCCAAGTCTTCAATTCGCTGAAAAATATCCCTTTCTCAGTTTTACAGGAACAGTGTTCAAAAAGTGCCTTATGAGAAAAGAGGCATAATTCCCAGAGTGGAATGCGCACATCACAAAGCAGTTTCTCAGAAAGCTTCTCTCCAGATTTTATGTGAAGACATCTACTATTTCCCCTCAGGCCTGAATGTGCTGCCTGATGTTCCTTCGCATTTCCATCCATTACACATTTCAAAACTACGTAATAGAAAAAAGTTTTTTCTATGAGAGGTGAGTAGACATATCTACCACAACGCAGTTTCAGAGAAATCTTCTTTCCAGTTTTTGTCTGATGATATGTCCTTTATCACCGTAGCAGTCCATATATTCTCAAATGTTCCCTTGTAGCTTTTTCTCCAAATGGGATTCCCCAATCTTCTTGGAGAAAAGAAGTATAACCCTGTGAGTGGAATGCACGTGTCACAAAGCAACTCCTCGGAAATCTTCTCTCCGGTATGTATCTGAAGATGTTTCCTTTGTCACTGAAAGCCTCAGAGTGCTCCAGCATATCACTTCACAGACAAAACAAAAACAGTGTTAGAATACTGCTCAATGAAAACCAAAGCTTAACTGTGCGAGTGAACTTCACATGACAAAGAGCAGTTTCACAGAAAGTTTTCTTCTGTATTTTATCAGAGGGTATTTCTTTTTCAGCATATTCTTAAGAGCGTTCCCAAATGTCCTTTCTCAGTTTCCACAGAAACAGTGAGTTCAAACTGCTCAATCCAAAGAATGATTTAATTCTATGAGATGTGTGCACAGATTTCAAAGCAGTTACTTTGAAAGATTCTCTCCAGTTTTCATTGGATGGCATTTCCTTTCTCACCACAAGTCTCCAGGTGTCACTTAATATCCCTTCACAATTTCCTCAAAGACATAGTTTCCAAACTGGGTGACTTAGTGTAAACTTTAACACTCTGAAATTAATGTACACGTCAGAGAGCAGTCTCTTTGAATGCATTTTTCCGGGTTTTATCTCCGGATATTTCAATTTTTTCACATAGTCTTCAATATACAGCAAAATATCTCTTTTTCACTTTTACTGGAACAGTTTTCAAAAACTGCCTTGTGAGAAAAGAGATATGTCCCAAATGTCACTTCACAAATTTGTCCATGATGCAGGTTCAAAACTAGGGAATATAAAGAAAATTTTCTCTATATGAGAGGAATAGACATATCCATAACAGAGCAGATTCAAAAAAAGCTTCTTTCCAGTTTTTTTCTGAGTATAATTCCTTTTTCACCATAGCCGTCCATATACTCTCGAATGTTCCCTGGTAGCGTTTTCTCCAACCGGGATTCTGTAATACTCTATGAGAAGAAAACTATAACTCTATGAGTGGAACTCACATGCCACAAAGCATCTCCTCAGATATCTTCTCTCCAGTATCGGTCTGAAGATATTTTTGTTTTCACCGTAAGACTGAAAGCGCTTCTGAGTATCACTTAGCAGGCTTACCTAAAAGAGTGTTAGAATACTGCTCTATGTAAACAAGAACTGAACTATGTGAGTGGAATTCACGTGACCTAGAGCAATATCACTCCTCTTTTATATTGGAGGGAATTTCTTTCTCACATATTCTTGAGAGCGTTCCCACATGTCCTTGTTGAGGTTCCACAGAAATAGAGATATCAAAATGCTCAATCCAAAGAATGATTTAAATCTATGAGATTATTACACACATCACAAGGCATTTGCTCTGAAAGATTCTCTGCAGTTTTCATCGGAAGACATTTCCATTCTCACCACCAGCCCAGGGGAGCCACTTAATATCCTTTCACAAATTCCTCAAAGACAGATTCTAAACTGGGCAACGTAGTGTAAGCTTTAACTCTCTGAAATGAATACACACGTCAGAGAGGAGTTTCTTAGATCACTTCCTTCCTGGTTTTAATTCAGGATATTTCACATTTCACCCAAGTCTTCAATTAGATGCAAAATATCTCTTTTTCAGTTTTACAGGAACAGTGTTCAAAAAGTGCCTTATGAGAAGGAGGTAAAATTCCCTGAATGGAATTCACACATAACAAAGCAGTTTCTCAGAAAGCTTCTCTGCAGTTTTATGATGAAGATATCTCCTATTTCGCCACAGGCCTTAATGTGCTCCCTAATGTCCCTTCGCGTTTCCATCCATTACGTAGTTTCCAAACTGCGTAATAGAAAAAAGTTTTATCTATGGGAGGTGAATAGACATATATACCACGACGCAGTTTCAGAAAGCTTCTTTCCAGTTTTAGTCTAATGACATTTCCTTTTTCACCATAGCAGTCCCTGTATTCCCGAATGTCCCCTTGTAGCTCTTTCTCCAAACGGGAGTCCTCAATCTTCTAGGAGAAAAAAAGTATAACCCTGTGAGTGGAATGCATATGTCACAAAAGAGCTCCTCAGAAATCTTCTCTCTGGTATGTGTCTGAAGATGTTTCCTTTTTCACCGAAAGCCTCACACCACTCCAGCATATCACTTCACAGACTAAGCAAAAACAGTGTTAGAATACTGCTCAATGAAAACCGAAGCTTAACTGTGCGAGTGGACTTCACGTGACAAAGAGCAGTTTCACAGAAAGTTTTCTTCTGGTTTTTAATGGAGGGTATTTCCTTTTCAGCATATTCTTAGGAGCATTCCCAAATGGCCTTTCTGAGGTTCCACAGAAACAGTGAGTTCAAACTGCTAAATCTAAAGAATGACTTAATTCTATGGGATGCGTACACACTTTACAAAGCGGTTACTCCAAAGGTTTCTGTCCAGTTTTCATCGGAAGGCGTTTTCTTTCTCACCACAAGCCTCCAGACACCACTTAATATCCCGTCACAGATTCTTCAAACACAGAGTCTCCAAACAGGGTAACGAAGTGTAAACTTGACTCTCTGAAATGAGTGCACACGTCAGAGTGCAATTTCGTGGAATGCTTCTTTCTGGGTATTATTTCAGGATATTTCACTTTTTGCCATAGTTTTCCATGCGCTGCAAAATGGCACTTTTTCAGTTTTACAGGAACAGTGTTCAAACACTGCCTTATGAGAAAAGAGGTATAAATCCCTGAGTGGAATGCACACATCTCAAAGCACTTTCTCAGACAGCTTCTCTCCAGTTTGTATCTGAAGATAATTCCCTTTTCACTGTACCCCAAATGTCCTGCCGATTGTCGCTTCGTGAATCTGTCCATGACGCAGTCTCAAAACTGCGTAATAGAAAGAAAGTTTTATCCATGTGAAATGAATAGACTTATCTATCACAAAGCAGTTTCACAGTAAACATCTTTCCACTTTTTCTCTGAGGATGGTTCCTTTTTCACCATAGCCTTTCATATATTCCTGAAGGTGCCCTGGTCGCGTTTTTTCCAAACTTGGTTTCCCATTCCTTTATGAGAAGAAAAGCATATATCTGTGAGTAGAATGAACACGTCACAAGGCTGCTCGTCGGAAATCTTCCTCCAGTATCTCTCTAAAGATATATCCGTTTTCACCGGAAAACTCAAATCGCTCCCGAGTATCCCTTAGCTGATTAATCTAAAACATTGTTAGAATACTGCTCAATGAAAACAGTTGCTTAACTGTGCATGTGGAATTCAAGCAACCTAGAGAAGTTTCACAGACAGTTTCCTTCTGGCGTTTATCAGATGATATTTCTTCTTCAGCATATTACTAAGAGCGTTCCCAAATGTCCTTTCTCTGGTATCCCAGAAACAGCGATTTAAAACTGCTCAATCCACAGAACGATTTAACTCTATGAGATGAATACACACATCATAAAGCAGTTGCTCCGAGAGCTTCTCTCCAGTTTTCATCAGAAGACGTTTCCTTTCTCACCACAAGCCTCTGGGTGTCACTTAATATCCCTTCACAATTTCCTCAAAGACAGAGTTTCCTAACTGGGTGACTTAGTGTAACCTTAACACACTCTGAAATGAATGTACACGTCAGAGAGCAGTTTCCTGGAAAGTTTTTTCTGGGTTTTATTTCCGGATATGTCAATTTTCACTAGAGTCTTCAATATGCTGCAAAGTATCCCTTTTTCAATTTTGCAGGAACAGTGTTCAAACACTGCCTTGTGAGAAAAGAGGTATATCTTCCTGAGAGGAATGTAGACATCACAAAGCAGTTTCTCAGAAAGTTTTTCTCCAATTGTTATCTGAAGATATCTCCTATTTCTCCAACAGCCTCTATGTGCTCCCGAATGTCCTTTCCGGAATCCATCCATCATGCAGTTTCAAAACTGTGTAATAGAAAAACAGTTTCATCTATATGAGATTCATAGACATATCTGTCACAAAGCAGTCTCACAGAAAGTTTCTTTCCAGTTTTTGTCTGAGGATATTTCTTTTTCCACTATAGCAGTAAATATACTCTTGAAGGTCCCCGGTAGCTATTACTAACAGCGGGATTCCATAAAACCCTATGAGAAGAGAGGTTTAACTCTGTGTGGGAAATGCATGTGTCACAAAGCATTTCTTCAGCAATCTCATCTCGAGTATCTATCTGAAGATATTTCCGTTTTCACCATTAGCCTCAAAGTGCTCCTGATTGTTCCTTAGCTGACTCACGTAAAACAGTGTTAGGATACTGCTAAATGAAAATGGAAGCTTATCTGATAGAGTGGACTTGGTATGACCTGGAGTGGTTTCACAGAATGTTTCCTTCTGACTTCTATTGGAGGATATTTATTTTAGGGCATATTCCTGGGGGCGTTCTCAAATGTTCTTTCTCACATTCCACAGTAACAGTGATTTCAAACTGTTCAACCCAAAGAATGATGTAACTTTAAGAGATGAATGCACACATCACAAAGTAGTTGCTCGGCAAGCTTCTCTCCAGTTTTCATCGGAAGTCGTTTCCTTACTCACCACAAGCCCAGGGGAGCCTCTTAATAACACCTCAAAGATTCCTCAAAGACAGTGTTTCCAAAGTGGACAATGTAGTTTAAACTTTAACTCTCTGAAATGAATGCACACATTGGAGAGAATTTTCTTGGAACGCTTCTTTCTGGGTTTTATGTCAGGATATTTCACTTTCCATGATAGTTTTCAATGCGCTGCAAAGTATCACTTTTTCACTTTCAGAAGAACCTTGTTCAAACACTGCCTTATGATGAAAGAGATATACCTCCCTCAGTGGAATGCACACACCACAAAGCGGTTTCTCAGAAAGCTTCTCTCCAGTTTTTGTCTGACGATATCTCCTTTTACACCGTATGCCTGAATGTGCTCCCAAATGTCCCTTCGAGAATCTCTTCATGATGCAGTTTCAAAACTGTGTAACATACAGAACATTTTCTCTATGTGAGATGAATAGACATATCTATTGCATAGCAGTTTAACTGAAAAGTTCTTTCCAGTTTTTTTCTAAACATATTTCCTTTTTCACCATAGTCGGCCATATACTCTCGAATGTCCCCTCTAGCGTTTTCTCGAAACAAGATTCCACAATACTCTATGAGAAGAAAACTATAACTCTATGAGTGGAATTCAAACGTCACAAAGCAGCTCCTCCCATATCTTCTCTCCAGTATCTGTCTGAAGATATTGTCATTTTCACTGTAAGTCTCAAAGCACTCCCAAGTATCCCTTAGGAAACTCACCTAAAACAGTGTTAGAATACTGCTCAATGAAAACAGAAGCTTAACTGTGCGAGTGGAATTCACATGACCTAGAGCAGCATCAGAGAGTGTTTCCTTCTCTTTTTTATTGGAGGGTGTTTCTTTTTCACATATTCTTGAGAGCATTCCCAAATGTCCTTGCTTAGGTTCCACAGAAACAGAGATATCAAACTGCTCAATTCATACAATGATTTAACTCTATGAGATGATTACACACTTCACAAAGTAGTTGCTGTGAAATCTTCTCTGCAGTTTTCATCGGAAGACGTTTCCTTTCTCACAGCAAGCCAAGGGGAACCACTTAATATCCCTTCACAAATTCCTCAAAGACAGAACTTCCAAACTGAGCAACGCAGCATAAGCTTTAACTCTCTGAAACGAATGCACACATCAGAGAGGAGTTTCTACGAACGCTTCTTTCCTGGTTTTAATTCAAGATATTTCACATTTTGCCAAAGTCTTCAATTAGCTGCAAAATAACCGTTTTTCAGTTTTACTGGGACAGTGTTCCAAAAGTGCCTTATGAGAAAAGAGGTATAATTCCCTGAGTGGAATGCACACATCACAAAGCAGTTTCTCAGAACGCTTCTCTTCAGTTTTTATGTGAAGATATCTCCTATTTCACCACAGGCCTGAATATGCTCCCTAATGTCCCTTCACGTTTCCGTCCATTACGTAGTTTCAAAACTGCGTAACAGAAAAAGTTTTTTCTATGGGAGGTGAACAGACATATCTACCACAACGCAGTTTCACAGAAATATTCTTTCCAGTTTTTGTCTGATGATATTTCCTTTTTCACCATAGCAGTACCTATATTTCCGAATGTCCCCTTGTAGCTTTTCCTCCAAACGGGATTACCCAATGTTCTAGGAGAAAAAAAGTATGTGAGTGGAATGCACATGTCACAGAAGAGCTCCTTGGAAATTTTCTCTCCAGTATCTATCTGAAGATGTTTCCCTTTTTACCAAAAGCCTCAGAGCACTCGAGCATATCACTTCACAGACTAAAAAGAACAAGTGTTAAGATACTGCTCAATGAAAACGGAAGCTTAACTGTGCGAGCGGACTTGATATGACTCAGAGTGGTTTCACTGAATATTTCCAACTGGTTTTTATCCGAGGATATTTCTTTTTCAGCATATTCTTAAGAGCGTTCCCAAATGTTCTTTCTCAGGTTCCACAGAAACAGTGATTTCAAACTGCTCAATCCAAAGAATGATGTAACGCTACGAGATGAATACACACATCACAAAGCAGCTGCTCCAAAAGCTTCTCTCCAGTTTTTATCGAAAGTCGTTTCCTTACTCACCACCACCCCAGGGGCACCTCTTAATAACACCTCAAAGATTCCTCAAAGACAGAGCTTCCAAACTGGGCAATGTAGTGTAACCTTTCACTCTCTGAAATGAATGCACATGTTAGAGAGCATTGTCTTGGAATGCTTCTTTCTGGGTTTTATTTCAGGATATTTCACTTTCACGATAGTTTTCAACCCGCTGCAAAATATCACTTTTTCACTTTCAGAAGAACCTTGTTCAAACACTGCCTTACAATGAAAGAGGTAAAACTCCCTCAGTGCAATGCCCACACCACAATGGAGTTTCTCAGAAATCTTCTCTCCAGCTTTTGTCTGATGATATTTACTTTTACATCGTACGCCTGAATGTGCTCCCAAAAGTCCCTTCGCGAATCTGTCCATGATGCAGTTTCAAAACTGCATAATATAAAGAAAATTTTCTCTCTGTGAGATGAATAGACATATCTATAACATAGCAGTTTCACAAAAGCTTCTTTCCAGCTTTTTTCTGAGTGTATATCCTCTATCAATACAGCCGTCCATATACTCTCAAATGTCCCCTGTAGCGTTTTCTTCAAACGGGATTCCACAATACTCTATGAGAAGAAAGCTATAACACTAGGAGTGGAATTCTCACGCCACAAAGCAGCTCCTCAGATATCTTTTCTCCAGTATCTGTCTGAAATATTCTCTTTTTCACTGTAAACCTCAAAATGCTCTCTAGTATCCCTTAGCTGACTCACATAAAACAGTGTTAGAATACTGCTCCGTGAAAACAGAAGTTTAACTGTGCAAGTGGACTTCACGTGACAAAGAGGAGATTCACAGAGAGTTTTCTTCTGCTTTTTATTGGAGGGTGTTTCTTTTTCAGCATATTCTTAACAGTGTTCCCAAATGTCCTTTCTCAGTTTACATAGAAACAGTGATTTCAAACTGCTCAATCCAAAAAATGATTTAATTCTATGAGATGCGTGCACAGATTTCAAAGCAGTTACTCCGAAAGATTCTGTCCAGTTTTTATGGGATGGCATTTCCTTTCTCACCACAAGTCTCTGGTGTCACTTAATATCCCTTCACAATTTCCTCAAAGACAGAGTTTCCAAACTGGGCAACTTAGTGTAAGCTTTAACACTCTGAAATGAATGTACACGTCAGAGAGCAGTTTCTTTTATTGCATTTCTCTGGGCTTTATTTCCAGATATTTCAATTTTGACCATTGTCTTCAATGCTTTGCAAAATATCTGTTTTTCACTTTTACAGGAATAGTGTTCAAACACTGACCTGGGAGAAAAGAGGTATAACTCCCTGAGTGGAATGCAGACATCACAAAGCAGTTTCTCAGAAAGTTTCTCTCCAATTGTTATCTGAAGATATCTCCTGTTTCCCCACCAACCTGTATGTGCTCCCAAATGTCCCTTCGCAAATCTTTTCATGATGCAGTTTCTTTCTTTCTTTCTTTCTTTCTTTTTTTTTTTTTTGAGATGGAATCTCGCTCAGTCACCCGGGCTGGAGTGCAGTGGCTGGATCTCAGCTCACTGCAAGCTCCACCTCCCTGGTTTATGTCATTTTCCTGCCTCAGCCTCCCGAGTACCTGGGACTATAGGCACCCACCACCTCGCCCAGATAGTTTTTTTTTGTATTTTTTTAGTAGAGACGGGGTTTCACCATGTTAGCCAGGATGGTCTCAATCTCCTGACCTCGTGATCCACCCGTCTCGGCCTCCCAAAGTGCTGGGATTACAGGCTTGAGCCACTGTGCCTGGCCCATGATGCAGTTTCAAAACTGCGTAATAGTAAGGCAGTTTCATCTATGTGAGATGAATAGACATATCTCTCAAAAAGCACTTTCACAGAAAGTTTCTTACCAGTTTTTGTCTGAGGATATTTCCTTTCCACCATGGCAGTAAATATACTCCTGAATGTCCCCGGTAGCTGTTTCTCTCAACGGGATTCCATAAATCCCTATGAGAAGAAAAGTTTAACTCTGTTTTCGTAATGCAGAGGTCACAAAGAATTTCTTCATCAATCTCCTCTCGAGTATCTATCTGAAGATATTTCCGTTTTCACCATTAGCCTCAAAGCACTCCCCATTACCCCTTAGCTGACTCATGTAAAACAGTGTTAGGATACTGCTCAATGAAAACAGAAGCTTAACTATGTGAGTGGACTTTATATGACCTGGAGCAGAAGAACAGAATGTTTCCTTCTGGTTTCTATTGGAGAATATTTCTTTTTCAGCATATTCTTAAGAGTGTTCCCAAAAATTCATTCTCAGGTTCCACAGAAGCAGTGATTTCAGTCTCCTCAACCCAAAGAATTATGTAACTCTACGAGATGAATACACACACAAAAAAGCAGTTGCTCTGCAAGCTTCTCTCCAATTTTCATCTGAAGTCGTCTCCTTACTCACCACAAGCCCAGGGGCGCCTATTAATAACACCTCAAAAATTCCTCAAAGACAGAGTTTCGAAACTGGGCAATGTAGTGTAAACTTTACCTCTCTGAAATGAATGCCTGTGTTAGAGAACATTTTCTTTGAATGCTTCTTTCTGGGATTTAATTTAGGATATTTCATTTTTCGCAATTGTTTTCAATGCGTTGCAAAATATCACTTTTTCACTTTCAGAAGAACGTTGTTCAAACACTGCCTTATGATGAAAGAGGTATAACTCCCTCAGTGGAATGCACACAACATGAAGCAGTTTCTCAGAAAGCTTCTCTCAAGCTTTTGTCTGATGATATCTTCTTTTACACCATACGCCCGAATGTGCTCCAAATGTCCCTTTGCGAATCTATGACGCAGTTTCAACACTGCGTCATATAAAGAAAATTTTCTCTACGTGAGATGAATCGACATATCTATCACATTGAAGTTTCACAGAAAGCTTCTTTCCAGTTTTTTTCAGAGTATATTTCCTTTTTCACCATAGCCATCCTCATATTCTCGAATGTCCCATGGTAACATTTTCTCCAAAAGGGATTGTGCAATACTCTATGAGAAGAAAACTATAACTCTATGAATGAAATTCACACGTTACCAAGCAACTCCTCAGATATTTTCTCTCCAGTATCTGTCTGAAGATGTTTTCCTTTTCACCGTAAGCCTCAAAGGGCTCCCGAGTATCTCTGAGCTGACTCACCTAAGAAAAATGTTAGAATATTGCTAAATGAAAACAGAAGCTTAACTTTGGGATTTTAATTCACGTGACCTATAGCAGTATCACAGAGCGTTTACTTCTCTTTTATATTGGAGGCTATTTCTTTTTCACATATTCTTGAAAGTGATGCCAAATGTCCTTGCTCAGGTTCCTCAGAAACAGAGATATCAAAATGTTGATTCCCAATAATGATTTAACTCTATGAGATGATTACAAACATCACAAAGCAGTTGATCTGAAAGATTCTCTGCAGTTTTCATCAGAAGACGTTTTCTTTCTCACCACAAGCCCAGGGGAACCACTTAATATCCCTTCATAGATACATCAAAGACAGAGCTACCAAACGGGACAATGTACTGTAAATTTTAACTCTCTGAAATTAATGCACACGTCAGAGTGCAGTTTCATGGAATACCTCTTTCTGGGTTTTTTTTCAGGATATTTCACTTTTCGCCATAGTCTTTAATGTGCACAAAATATCACAGTTTCAGTTTTACAGGAACAGTGTGCAAATACTGCCTTATGAGAAAAGAGATACAAATCCCTGAGTGGAATGCACACATCTCAAAACACTTTCTCAGACAGCTTCTCTCCACTTTTTGTCTGAAGATAACTCCATTTTCAACATATGCTTGAATGTAATGCCAAACGTCCCTTCACGAATCCGTCCATGGCAGACTTTCAAAACTGTGTAATAGTAAGAAAGTTTTATCCATGTGAAATGAATAGACATATGTATCACAAAAGCAGTTTCACAGAAAGCTTCTTTCTAGTTTTTGTCTGAGGATAGTTCCTTTTTCAACATAGCCTTTCATATAGTCCGGAATGTCCCCTGGTCGCTTTTTCTCCAAATGGGATTTCCCATTCCTCTATGAGAAGGAAAGTATATCACTGTGAGTAGAATGCACACGTGACAAGGCCGCTCCTTGGAAATCTTCCTCCAGTATCTATCTAAAGATATTTCTGTTTTCACCAGAAGCCTGAAATCACTCCCGTGTATTCCTTAGCTGATTAACCTAAAACATTGTTAGAATGCTGCTCAATGAAAACAGAAGCTTAAATGTGCAAGTGGAATTCAAGTGACCTAGAGAAGTTTCACAGACAGTTTCCTTCTGGCGTTTATCTGATGGTATTTCTTTTTCACATATTATTAAGATCATTCCCAAATGTCCTTTCTCAGATATCACAGAAACAGTGATTTAAAACTGCTCACTCCAAAGAACAATTTAACTCTATGAGATGAATGCACCCATCACTAAGCAGTTGCTCTGAAAGTTTCTCTCTAGTTTTCCTCAGAAGACGTTTCCTTTCTCACCACAAGCCTCTGGGTGTCAATTAATATCTCTTCTCAATTTCCTCAAAGAGATCTTTTCCAAGTTGGGCAACTTAACTTAAGCTTTAACACTCTGAAATTAATGTACACGTCAGAGAGCAGTTTCATGGAATGCTTTTTTCTGGGTTTTATTTCTGGATATTTCAATTTTCACCATAGTCTTCAATATGCTGCAAAATATCTCTTTTTCACTTTGACAGGAATAATGTTCCAACACTGCCTTGTGAAAAAAGAGGCATAACTCCCTGAGTGGAATGCAGACATCACAAAGCAGTTTCTCAGAAAGTTTCTCTCCAATTGTTATCTGAAGCTATCTCCTATTTCCCCAACAGCCTGTATGTGCTCCCGAATGTCCCTTCGTGAATCCGTGCATGATGCAGTTTCAAAATTGTGTAATAGAAAGACAGTTTCTTCTATGTGACATGAATAGACATATCAGTCACAAAGCAGTTTCACAGAAAGTTTCTTTCCAGTTTTTGTCTGAGGATATTTCCTTTTCAAACATAGCAGTAAATATACTCCTGAATATCCCCGGTAGCTATTTCTCCCAACGGGATTCCATAAATCCCTATGAGAAGAGAAGTTTAACTCTGTGTGGGAAATGCATACATCACAAACATTTCTTCATCGATCTCCTCTCGAGTATCTTTCTGAAGATATTTCCGTTTTCACCGCTAGCCTCAAAGTGCTCCCGATTATCCCTTAGCTGACTCACATAAAACAGTGTTAGGGTACTGGTCAATGAAAACGGAAACTTAACTGTGCGAGTGGACTTGATACTACCTGGAGCGGATTCAGAGAATGTTTCCTTCTGAATTTTATAGGACTATATATTTTTTTCAACATACTCTTAGGAGCGTTCCCAAATGTTCTTTCTCAGCTTCCACAGAAACATTGATTTCAGACTACTCAATCCAAAAAATTATGTAATGCTACGAGATGAATGCACACATCACAAAGCAGCTGCTCCAAAAGCTTCTCTCCAGTTTTCATCGAAAGTCGTTTCCTTACTCACCACAAGCCCAGGGGCACCTCTTTATAACGTCTCAAATATTACTCAAAAACAGAGATTCCAAACTGGGCAATGTGGTGGAATCTTTAACTCTCTGAAATGAAAGCACACGTTAGAGAGCATTGTCTTGGAATGCTTTTTTCTGGGTGTCATTTCAGTATATTTCACTTTTCACAATAGTTTTCTACGTGTTGCAAAATATCACTTTTTCATTTTCAGAAGAACCTTGTTCAAAAACTGCCTTATGATGAAAGAGGTGTAACTCCCACAGTGGAATGCACACACCACAAAACAGTTTCTCAGAACGCTTCTCTCCAGTTTTTGTCTGATGATATCTCCTTTTACACCGTACACCTGAAAGTGCTCCCAAATGTCCCTTCACAAATCTGTTCATGATGCAGTTTCAAAACTGCATAATATACAGAAAATTATCTCTATGTGAGGCGAATAGACATATCTATCACATTGCAGTTTCACAGAGAGCTTCTTTCCACTGTTTTTCTGAGTTTATTTCCTCTTTCACTATAGCTGTCCATATACTCTCAAATGTCTCCTGTAGCATTTTCTCAAAATGGGATTCCGCAATACTCTATGAGAAGAAAACTACAAGTCTATGAGTGGAATCCACACATTACCAAGCAGCTCCTCAGATATCTTCTCTGTAGTATCTGTCTGAAGATATTTTCGTATTCACTATAAGCGTCAAAGCACTTCTGAGTATCCCTTAGCTGACTCACCGAAAAGAGTGTTAGAATACTCCTCAATGAAAACAGAAGCTTAACTGTGATACTTGTATTCATGTGACCTAGAGCAGTATCACAGAGTGTTTCCTTCTCTTTTTTATTGTAAGGTGTTTCTTTTTCACATATTCTTGAGAACATTCCTAAATGTCTCTGCTCAGGTTCCACAGAAACAGAATTGCAAACTGCTCAAGCCAAAGAATGATTTAACTCTATGAGTTAATTACACACATCACAAAGCAGTTGCTCTGAAAGCTTCTCTGCAGTTTTCTTTGGAAGACGTTTCCTTTCTCACCACAAGCCCAGGGGAACCACTTAATATCCCTTTGCAAATTCCTCAAAGACAGAGCTTCCAAACTGGCAACGTAGTGTAAGCTTTACCTCTCTGAAATGAATGCACACATCAGAGATGAGTTTCTTGGAACGCTCCTTTCCTGGTTTTAATTCAGGATATTTCATATTTTGCCAAAGTCTTCAATTCGCTGCAAAATATCCCTTTTACACTTTTACAGGAACAGTGTTCAAAAAGTGCCTAATGAGAAAAGAGGCATAATTTTCTGAGTGGAAAGCACACATCACAAGTAGCAGTTTCTCAGAAAGCTTCTCTCCAGTTTTTATGTGAAGATATCTCCTATTTCCCGAAAGGCCTGAATGTCTCCCTAATGTCCCTTCACATTTCAGTATATTACGCAGTTTCAAAACTGCATAATAGAAAAAAGTTTTAACTATGGGAGTTGAATAGACACATCTACCACAACGCAGTTTCACAGAAAACTTCTTTCCACTTTTTGTCTGATGATATTTCCTTTTTCACCATAGCAGTCCATATATTCCCGAATGTCTTCTTGTAGATTTTTCTCCAATCAGGATTCCCCAATATTCTAGGAGAAAAGAAGTATAACCTTGTGAGTGGAATGCACATGTCACAAAGCAGCACCTCGGAAATCTCTCCTGTATATATCTGAAGATGTCTCCTTTTTCATCAAAAGCCTCATAGCGCTCCAGCATATCAATTCACAGACTGAACAAAAACAGTGTTAGAATACTGCTCACTGAAAACTGAAGCTTAACTGCGTGATGGACTTCACGTGACAAAGACCAGTTTCACAGAAAGTTTTCTTCAGTTTTTTATTGGAGGGTATTTCTTTTCAGCATATTCTTAAGAGTGTTCCGAAATGTCCTTTCTCAGGTTCCACAGAAACAGTGAGTTCAAACTGCTCAATCCAAAGAATGATTTAGTTCTCTGAGATGTGTACACTCATTACAATGCCGTGACTCCTAAAGATTCTGTCTAGTTTTCAACAAAAGGCGTTTCCTTTCTCACCACAAGCCTCCGGGCACCACTTAATATTCCTTCACAGATTCTTCAAACACAGAGTTTCCAAACCGGGCAACATAGTGTAAACTTCAACTCTCTGAAATTAATGCACACGTCAGAACGCAGTTTCTTGGAATCCTTCTTTCTGGGTTTTATTTCAGGATATTGCACTTTTCGTCAAAGTCTTCAATTCGCTTCAAATTTTCACTTTTTCAGTTTTACAGGAACAGTGTTCAAACACTGCCTTACGAGAAAAGAGGTATAAATCCCTGAGTGGAATGCACACATCTCAAAGCCCTTTCTCAGACAGCTTCTCTCCAGTTTTTATCTGAAGATCACTCCCTTTTCACCGTACGCCTGAATGTCCTGCCGAATGTCCCTTCGCGAATCCATCCATGGGAGACTGTCAAAACTGCATAATATAAAGAAAGTTTTATCCATGTGAAATGAATAGACATATCTATCACAAAGAAGTTTCACGGAAATTTTCCTTCCAGTTTTTTTCTGAGTATAGTTCCTTTTTTACCATAGCCTTTCATATACTCCCGAATGTCCCCTGGTCGCTTTTCCTCCAAACGTGATTTCTCATTCCTCTATGACAAGAAAAGTATATCTCTGTCAGTAGAATGCACATGTCACAAGGCCCCTCCTCAGAAATTTTCCTCTGGTATCTATCTAAAGATATTTTCGTTTTCACTGGAAGCCTGAAATCGCTCCCGAGTATCCCCTAGCTGATTAACCTAAAATATTGTTAGAATATTGTTCAATGAAAACAGAAGCTTAAATGTGCGAGTGGAAAACAAGCAACCTAGAGAAATTTCACAGACAGTTTCCTTCTGTCATTTATCAGATGGTATATTATTGAGAGCGTTTCCAAATGTCCTTTCTCAGGTATCACAGAAACAGCAGTTTAAAACAGCCCAATCGAAGAACCATTTAACTCTGTGAGCTGAATACTCACATCACAAAGCAGTTGCTCCGAAAGTTTCTCTCCAGTTTTCATCGGAAGACATACCCTTTCTCACCACAAGCCTCCAGGTGTCACTTAATATACCTTCACAATTTCCTCAAACACAGATTTTCCAAACTAGGGGACTTAGTGTAAGCCTCAACACTCTGAAATGAATGTACACGTCAGAGAGCAGTATCTTTTAAAGCTTCTTTCTGGGGTATATTTCCGTATATTTTAATTTTCGATATCGTCTTCAATTTGAGAGGAACAGTGTTCAAACACTGTGTTGTGAGAAAAGTGGTATAACACTCTGATTGGAATGCAGACATCACAAAGCAGTATCTCAGAAAGTTTCTCTCCAATTGTTATCTGAAGATATCTCCTATTTCCCCACCAGCCTGTATGTGCTCCCAAATGTCCCTTCATGAATCCGTGCATGATGCAGGTTCAAAACTGTGTAATAGGAAGACAGTTTCATCTATGTGAGATAAATAGACATATTAGTCCCAAAGCAGTTTCACAGAAAGTTGCTTTGCAGTTTTTGTCTGAGGATATTTCCTTTTCCACCATAGCAGTAAATATACTGTTGAATGTCCCCGGTATCTAATTCTCCCAGAGGGATTCCATAAACCCCTCTGAGAAGAGAAGTTTAACTCTGTGTGGGAAATGCATATGTCACAAAGCATTTCTTCCTCAATCTCCTCTCGGGTATCTATATGAAGGTATTTACGTTTTCACCATTAGCCTCAAAGTGCTCCCGATTATCCCTGAGCTGACTCACATAAAATGGTGTTAGCATACTGCTCAATTATAATGGAAGCTTAACTGCGAGTGGACTTTATATGACCTGGAGCGGTTTCACAGAATCTTTCCTTCTGGTTTCTACTGGAGGATATTTCTTTTTCAGCATATTCTTAAGAGCGTTCCCAAATGTTCTTTCTCTGATTCCACAGAAACATTGGTTTCAAACTGCTCAATCCAAAGAATGATGTAACGCTACAAGATGAATAAACACATCACAAAGCAGCTGCTCTGAAAGCTTCTCTCCAGTTTTCATCGGAAGTCATTTGCTTACTCACAGCAAGCCCAGGGCCGCCTCTTAATAACACCTCAAAGATTCCTCAAAGACAGAGTTTCCAAACTGGGCAATGTAGTGTAAACTTCAACTCTCTGAAATGAATGCATGGGTTTGAGAACATTTTCTTGGAATGCTTCTTTCTGGGTTTTATTTCAGGGTATTTCACTTTTTGCGATAGTTTTCAACGCGTTGCAAAATATCACTTTTGCACTATTAGATTAACGTTGTTCAATCACTACCTTATGATGAAAGAGGTAAAACTCCCTCAGTGGAATGCACACACCACAAAGCAGTTTCTCAGAAAGCTCTCTCAAGTTTTTGTCAGATGATATCTCCTTTTACACCGTACGCCTAAATGTGCTCCCAAATGTCCATTCGCGAATCTTTTTATGATGCAGTTTCAAAACTGCGTAATATACAGAAAATTTTGTCTATGTGAGATAAATAGACATATCTATCACATAGCAGTTTCACAGAAAGCTTCTTCTTTCACAGAAGAAACGTTCCCAAACGTTTTCACAGAAAACGTTCCCAAATGTCCTTGCTCAGGTTCCACAGAAACGGAGATATCAAAATGCTCAATCCAAAGAATGATTTAACTCTATGAGATGATTACACACATTACAAAGCAGTTTCTCTGGAAACTTCTCTGCAGTTTTCATCTGAAGACGTTTCCTTTCTCACTGCAAGCCCAGGGGAACCACTTAATTTCCCCTCACAAATTCCTCAAAGACAGAGTTCCAAACTGGGCAATGTAGTATAAGCTTAAACTTTCTGAAATGAATGCACATGTCAGAGAGGAGTTTCTTAGAACGCTTCTTTCTTGGTTTTATTTCAGGATATTTCATATTTCACCAAAGTCTTCAATTCGCTGTAAAATATCCCTTTTTCAGTTTTACCAGTAGAGTGTTCAATAAGTGCCCTATGAGAAAAGAAGTATAATTTCCCGAGTGGAATGCACACATCACAAAGCAGTTTCTCAAAAAGCGTCTCTCTAGTTTTTATGTGAAGATTTCTCCTATTTCACCACAGGCCTGAATATGCTCCCTAATGTCCCTTCGTGTTTCCTTCCATTATGTAGTTTCAAAACTGTGTAATAGAAAAATTTTATCTATGGGAGGTGAATGGACATATCTACCACAACGCAGTTTCACAGCAAGTTTTTTCCAGTTTTTGTCTGATGATATTTCCTTTCCCACCATAGCAGTACCTATATTTTCGAATGTGACCTTGAAGCTCTTTCTCCAAACGGGATTCCCCAATGTTCTAGGAGAAAGAGTATAACCCTGTGAGTGGAATGCACATGTCCCCATAGAGCTCCTCAGAAATCTTCTCTCCGTTACTTTTCTGAAGATGTTTACTTTTATGCCAAAAACCTCAGAGCACTCCAGCATATCACTATGCAGACTAAATAAAAACAGTGTTAGAATACTGCTCAATGAAAACCGAATCTTAAGTGAACTTCACGTGACAAAGAGCAGTTTCATAGAAAGTTTTCTTCTGTTTTTTATCGGAAGGTATTTCTTTTTCAACATATTCTAAAGAGCGTTCCCAAATGTCCTTTCTCAGGTTAAAGAGAATCAGTGGCTTCAAACTGCTCAATCCAAAGAATGATTTAATTTGTTGAGAAGCGTGCACACATCACAAAACAGTTACTCCAAAAGATTCCGTCCAGTTTTCATCGGAAGGCGTTTCCTTTCTCGCCAAAAGCCTCTGGATTCCACTTAATGTCCCTTCACAGATTCTTCAAAGACAGAGTTAACAAACGGGGAAACGAATTGTAAATTTTAACTCTCTGAAATGAATGCACATGTCAGAGCGCAGTTTCTTGGAATCCTTCTTTGTGAGTTTTATTTCAGGATATTTCACTTTTCGCCATAGTCTTCAATGTGCTGCAAAAAGTCACTTTATCAGTTTTACAGGAACAGTGTTCAAACACTGCCTTATGAGAATAGACGTATAAATCCCTGAGTGGAATGCCCACATCTCAAAGCACTTTCTCAGTCATCTTCTCTCCAGTTTTTATCTGAAGATAACTCCCTTTTCACCGTACGCCTGAATGTTCTGCTCAACGTCCCTAGGCGAATCCGTCCAAGATGCAGTTTCAAAACTGCATAATAGAAAGAAAGTTTTATCCATGTGAAATGAATAGACATATCTATCACAAAGCAGTTTCACGGACAGCTTCCTTCCAGTATTTATCTGAGGATAGTTCCTTTTTCATCATAGCCTTTCATATGCTCCCAAATGTCCCCTGGTCGCTTTTTCTCCAAACGGGATTTCCCATTTCTCTATGAGAAGAAAAGTATATCTCTGTGTGTAGAACGCACATGCCACAAGGCCGCTCATCGGAAATCTTCCTCCAGTATCTGTCGAAAGATATTTCCGTTTTCGCAGGAAGCCTCAAATCGGTCCCCCCTATCCCTCAGCTGATTAACCTAAATCATTGTTAGAATACTGCTCAGTGAAAACAGAAGCTTAACTGTGCAAGTGGAATTTAACCGACCTAGAGAAGTTTCACTGACAATTTCCCTCTGGCGTTTATAGGATGGTATTTCTTTTTCATCATATTATTAAGAGCGTTCCCAGATGTCCAGAGCAATAGCGATTTAAAACTGCTCAATCCAAACAACGAATTCACTCTGTGAGATGAATACACACATCACAAAGCAGTTGCTCTGAGAGTTTCTCTCCAGTTTTCATTGGAAGACGTTTCCTTTCTCACCACAATCCTCCGGGTGTCACTTAATATTCCTTCACAATTTTCTGAAAAACCAATTTTCCAAACTGGGTAACTTAGGGTAAGGTTTAACACACTGTAATGAATGTACACATCAGAGAGCAGTTCCTTGTAACGCTTTTTTCTGGGTTTCATTTCCAAATATTTCAGTTTTTGCCACAGTCTTCCATATGCTGCAAAATATCTCTTTTTCACTTTTACAGGAACGGTGTTCAAGCACTGCCTTTTGAGAAAAGAGTTATAACTCCCTGAGTGGAATGCAGGCATCACAAAGCAGTTTCTCAGAAAGTTTCTCTCCAATTTTTATCTGAAGATATCTCCTGTTTCCCCACCAGCTGGTATGTGCTCCCGAATGTCTCTTCACGAATCTGTCCATGATGCAGTTTCAAAACTGCATAATATAAAGAAAATTTTCTCTATGTGAGATGAATAGACATATCTATCACATAGCAGTTTCACAGAAAGCTTCTTTCCAGTTTTCTTCTGAGTATATTTCCTTTTTCAACATAGCCATCCATATACTCTCAAGTGTCCCCTGGTAGCCATGTCTTCAAACGGGATTCCGCAATTCTCTATGAGAAAAAAGTTATAACTCTATGAGTGGAATTCAAACGTCACAAAGCAGCTCCTCAGATATCTTCTCTCCACTATCGGTCTGAAGATATTTTCGTTTTCACTGTAAGCCTCAAAGCGCTCAGGAGTATCCCTTAGCAAACTCACCTAAAACAGTGTTAGAATACTGCTCAATGAAAACAGAAGCTTAACTGTGATAATTGAATTCACGTGACCTAGAGCAGTATCACAGAGTGTTTCCTTCTCTTTTTTATTGGAAGGTGTTTCTTTTTCATATATTCTTGGGAGCATTCCCAAATGTCCTTGCTCAGGTTCCACAGAAACACAGATATGAAAATGCTCAATCCAAAGAATGATTTAACTTTATGAGATGATTACACACATCACAAAGCAGTTGCTCTGGAAACTTCTCTGCAGATTTCATCGGAAGACGTTTCCTTTCTCGCCGCAAGCCCAGGGGAAGCACTTAATATCCCTTCACAAATTCCTCAAAGACAGAGTTCCAAACTGGGCAATGTAGTGTAAGCTTTAACTCTCTGAAATGAATGCACACGTCAGAGAGGAGTTTCTCAGAATGCTTCTTTCCTGGTTTTAATTCAGGATATTTCACATTTAGCCAAAGTCTTCAATTTGCTGCAAAATATCCCTTTTTCAGTTTTACAAGAACATTGTTCAAAAAGTGCCTTATGAGAAAAGAGGTATAATTCCCTGAGTGGAATGCACACATCACAAAGCAGTTTCTCAGAAAGCTTCTCTCCAGGTTTTATGTGAAGATATCTCCTATTTCACCACAGGCCTGATTATGCTCCCTAAAGTCCCTTTGCATTTCTATCCATTACGTAGTTTCAAAACTGTGTAATAGAAAAAAGTTTTATCTATGGGAGGTGAGTGGACATATCTACCACAACGCAGTTTCACAGAAAGCTTCTTTCCAGTTTTTGTCTGATGATATTTCCTTTTTCACCATAGCAGTACCTATATTTCCGAATGTCCCCTTGTAGCTCTTTCTACAAATGGGATTCCCCAATGTTCTAGGAGAAAATAAGTATAACCCTGTGAGTGGAATGCACATGTCACAAAAGAGCTCCTCAGAAATCTTCTCTCTGTTACGTTTCTGAAGATGTTTGCTTTTTTGCCAAAAGCCTCAGAGCGCTCCAGCATATCATTACGCAGACTAAACAAGAACAGTGTTAGAATACTGCTCAATGGAAAGAAGCTTAACTGTGCGAGTGGACTTCATGTGACAAAGAGCAGTTTCACAGAAAGTTTTCTTCTGTTTTTTATTGGAGGGTATTTCTTTTTCAGCATATTCTTAAGAGCATTCCCAAATGTCCTTTCTCAGGTTCCACAGAAACAGTGAGTCCAATACTGCTCAATACAATGAATGATTTAATTCTATGAGATGTGTACACACATTACAAAGCAGTTACTCCAAAAGATTCTGTCCAGTTTTTATCGGAAGGCATTTCATTTCTCACCACAAGACTCTGGGAGCCACTTAATATCCCTGCACAGATTCTTCAAGGACAGAGTTTCCAAACGGGGCAACGAAGTGTAAACTTTAACTCTCTGAAATGAATACACACATCAGAGTGCAGATTCTTGGAATCCTTCTTTCTGGGTATTATTTCAGGATATTTCACTTTTCACCATAGTTTCCAATGCACTGCAAAATGTCACTTTTTCAGTTTTAGAAGAACAGTGTTCAATGCACTGCCTTATGAGAATAGACATATATATATCCCTGAGTGGAATGCCCACATATCAAAGCACTTTCTCAGACAGCTTCTCTCCAGGTTTTATCTGAAGATAACTCCCTTTTCACCATACGCCTCAATGTCCTGCTGAATGTCACTTTGTGAATCCATCCATGATGCAGGTTCAAAACTGCGTAATAGAAAGAAAGTTTATCCATGTGAAATGAATAGACATATCTATCACAAAGCAGTTTCACGGATAGCTTCTTTCCAGCATTTGTCTGAGGATAGTTCCTTTTTCACCGTAGCCTTTCATATACTCCTGAATGTCCCCTGGTCGCTTTTTCTCCAAACGGGATTTCCCATTCCTCTATGAGAAGAAAAGTATATCTCTGTGAGTAGAATGCACACGTCACAAGGCTGCTCCTCGGAAATCTTTCTCCAGTATCTATCTAAAGATATTTCCGTTTTCACCGGAAGCCTCAAATCTGTCCCGAGTATCCCTCAGCTGATAAACCTAAAACATTGTTAGAATACTGCTCAATGAAAACAGAAGCTTAACTGTGCGAGTGGAATTTAAGCGACCTAGAGAAGTTTCTCTAACAGTTTCCCTCTGGCGTTTATAGGATGGTATTTCTTTTTTAGTATATTATTAATTGCATTCCCACATGTCCACAGCAAAAGTGATTTAAAACTGCTCAATCCAAACAACGATTTCACTCTGTGAGAGGAATACACACATCACAAAGCAGTTGCTCTGAGAGTTTCTCTTCAGTTTTCATCGTAAGACGTTTCCTTTCTCACCACAATCCTCTGGGTGTCACTTAATATCCCTTCACAATTACCTGAAAAATCGATTTTCCAAACTGGGCGACTTAGGGTAAGCTTTAACACTCTGAAGTGAATGTACACATCATAGAGCAGTTTCTTGGAATGCTTTTTTCTGTGTTTCATTTCCAGATATTTCAGTTTTCGCCAGAGTCTTCAATATGCTGCAAAATATCTCTTTTTCACTTTTCAGGAACGATGTTCAAACACTGCCTTTTGAGAAAAGAGTTATAACTCCCTGAGTGGAATGCAGACATCACAAAGCAGTTTCTCAGAAAGTTTCTCTCCAATTTTTATCTGAAGATATCTCCTATTTCCCCACCAGCCAGTATGTGCTCCCGAATGTCCCTTTGCAAATCCGTCCATGATGCATTTTCAAAACTGCGTAATAGAAAGACAGTTTCATCTATGTGAGATGAATAGACTTATCTGTCGCAAAGCATTTTCACAGAAATTTTCTTTCCGGTTTTTGTGTGAGAATATTTCCTTTCCCACCATAGCAGTAAATAAACTCCTGAATGTCCCCGGCAGCTATTTCTCCCAATGGGATTCCATAAACCCGTATGAGAAGAAAACCTTAACTCTGTGTTGGAAATGCATACGTCAAAAGCATTTCTTCATCAATCTCCCCTCGAGTGTCTATCTGAACATATTTCTGTTTTCACCGTAAGCCTCAAAGCGCTCCTGAGTATCTCTTAGCTGACTCACCTAAAAGAGTGTTAGCATACTGCTCAAGGAAAACAGAAGCTTAACTGTGATAGCGGAATTCACGTGTCTTAGAGCAGTATCACAGAATGTTTCTTTCTCTTTTTTATAGGAGGGTTTTTCTTTTTCACATCTTCTTCAGTGTGTTCCCAGATGTTCTTGCTCAGGTTCCACAGAAACAGAGATATCAAAATGGCCAATCCAACGAATGATTTAACTCTAAGAGATGATTGCACACATCACAAAGCAGTTGCTCTGAAAGCTTCTCTGCAGTTTTCTTCAGAAGACGTTTCCTTTCTCACCACAAGCCCAGGGGAACCACTTAATATCCCTTCTCAAATTCCTCGAGGACAGAGCTTCTAAACTGGCAACGTAGTGTAAGCTTTACCTCTCTGAAATGAAATAATCCCTTTTACAGTTTTCCAGGAACAGTGTTCAAAAACTGCCTCATTAGAAAAGAGGTATAATTCCCTATGTGGAATGCACACATCACAAAGCAGATTCTCAGAGGTCTTCTCTCCAGTTTTTATGTGATGATCTCTCCTATTTCCCCACAGGCCCGAATGTGCTCCCTAATGTCCCTTCACTTTTCCGTCTATTATGCAGTTTCAAAACTGTGCAATCGAAAACAGTTTTATCTATGGGAGGTGAGTAGATATGTCTACCACAATGCAGTTTCACAGAAAGCTTCTTTCCACTATTTGTCTGACGATATTTCCTTTTCCAACATAGCAATCTGTATGTTTTCGAATGTCCCCTTGTAGCTTTTTCTCCAAATGGGATTCCCCATTCTTCTAGGAGAAAAGAAGTATATCCCTGTGAGTGGTATGCACATGTCACAAAGCAGCTCCTCGGAAATCTTCTCTGTGCTATGTATCTGAAAATGTTTTCTTTTTCACCAAAAGCCTCAGAGCATTCCATCATATCACTTCACAGAGTAAAAAAAACAGTGTTAGAATACTACCCACTGAAAACCGAAGCTTAACTGTGCGAGTGGACTTCTCGTGACAAAGAGCACTTTCACAGAAAGTTTTCTTCTGTTTTTTATCGGAAGCTGTTTCTGATTTTTATCACAGGGTATTTCTTTTCAGCATATTGTTAAGAGCATTCCCAAATGTCCTTTCTCAGGTTCCACAGAAATAGTGAGTTGAAACTGCTCAATCCAAAGTATGATTTAATTCTTTGAAATGCATACACACATTGCAAAGCTGTTACTCTGAAAGATTCTGTCCAGTTTTCATTGGAAGGCGTTTCATTTCTCACCACAAGACTCCAGGCGTCACTTAATATCCCTTCACAGATTCTTCAAAGACAGAGTTTCCAAACGGGGCAACGTAGTGCAAACTTTAACTCTCTGAAATAAATTCACACGTCACAGCGCAGTTTCCTGGAATCCTTCTTTCTGGGTTTTATTTCAAGATATTTACTTTTCGCCATAGTCTTCAATGGGCTGCAAAATGTCACTTTTTCAGTTTTACAGCATCAGTGTTCAAACACTGCCTTATGAGAAAAGAGGAATAAATCCCTGAGTGGAATGCACACATCTCAAAGCACTTTCTGAGACAGCTTCTCTCCAGTTTGTTCCTGAAGATAACTCCCATTTCACCGTACGCCAGAATGTCCTGGGGAACGTCCGTTCGCAAATCCGTCCATGGCACACTTTCAAAACTTCGTAATAGAAAGAAAGTTTTATCCATGTGAAATGAATAGACATATCTATCACAAAGCAGTTTCATAGAAAGCTTCTTTCCAGTTTTTGTCTGAGGATAGTTCCTTTTTCACCACAGTCTTTCATATACTCCCGAATGTCCCCTGGTCCCTTTTTCCCCAAATGGGATTTCCCATTCCTCTGTGAGAAGAAAAGTATATAGCTCTGTGAGTAGAATGCACATGTCACAAGGCCGCTACTCAGAAATATTCCTCTAGTATCTATCTAAAGATATTTCCGTCTTCACCGGAAGTCTCAAATCACTCCCGAGTATGCCTTAGCTGATTAAACTGAAACACTGTTAGAATACTGCTCCATGAAATCAGAAGCTTAAATGTGCGAGTGGAATTCAAGCCACCTAGAGAACATTCACAGACAATTTCCTTCTGGCATTTATCGGATGGTATTTATTTATTTATTTATTTATTTTGAGATGAGTCTCGCTCTGCTGCCCAGGCTGCAGTTCAGTGTCCGGATCTCAGCTCAGTGTAAGCTCTGCCTCCCTGGTTTATGTCATTCTCCTGCCTCAGCCTCCCGAGTAGCTTGGACTACAGGCAGCCTACACCTCCCTTGGGTGGTGTTTTGTATTTTTTAGTAGAGACGGGGTTTCACCTGATTAGCCAGGATAGTTTCGATTTCCTGACCTTGTGTTCCGCCTGTTTCAGCCCCCAAAGTGCTGAGATTATAGGCTTCAGCCACTGCACACGACCTGGATGGTATTTCTTTTACATCATATTATTCAGAGCGTCCCCAAATGTCTGTTTTCAGGAATCACAGAGACAGCAATTTAAAACTGCTGAATCCAAAGAATGATTTCACTCTATGAGATGAATAGACACATCACAAACCAGTTGCTCCAAATGTTTCTCTCCAGTTTTCATCAGAAGATGTTTCGTTTCTCAGCACAACCCTCTGGGTGTCACTTAATATCCCTTCACAATTTCCTCAAAGACAGAGTTTCCAAACGAGGCAACTTAGCGTAAGCTTTAACACTCTGAAGTCAATGTACACGTTAGAGAGCAGTTTTTTGGAAGGCTTTTTTCTGGGTTTTATTTCCGGATATTTCAATTTTTGCCAGAGTCTTCAATACGCTGCAAAGTATCTCCTTTTCACTTTTACAGGAACCGTGTTCAAACACTGCCTGTGATAAAAAGAGGTATAACTCCCTGAGTGGAATTCAGACATCACAAAGCAGTTTCTCAGAAAATTTCTCTCCAATTGTTATCTGAAGATATCTCCTATTTCCCCACCAGCCTGTATGTGCTCTCAAACGTCCCTTCACGCATCCGTCCATGATGTAGTTTCAAATCTGTGTAATAGAAAGGCAGTTTCATCTATGTGAGATGAATAGACATATTTGTCACAAAGCAGTTTCAGAGAAAGTTTTTTTCCAGTATTTGTCTGAGGATATTTCCTTTTCCATCATAGCAGTAAATATACTCCTGAATGTCCCCGGTAGCTATTTCTTTCAATGAAGTTCCATAAACCCCTATGAGATGAAAAGTTTAACTCTGTGTGGGAAATGCATACGTCACAAAGCATTTCTTCATACATCTCCTCTCAAGTATCTATCTGAAGATATTTCCGTTTTCACCATTAGCCTCAAAGCACTCCCGATTATCCCTTAGCTGACTCACAGAAAACAGTGTTAGGATACTGCTCAATGAAAATGGAAGCTTCACTGTGCGAGTTTACTTGACATGACCTGGAGCGGTTTCACAGAAGGTTTCCTTCTGGTTTCTATAGGATGATATTTCTTTTTCAGCATATTCTTCAGATCGTTCCCAAATGTTCTTTCTCAAGTTCCACAGAAACAGTGATTTCAAACTGCTCAACCAAAAGAATGATGTAACTCTAGGAGATGAATACACACATCACAAAGCAGTTGGTCTGCAAGCTTCTCTCCAGTTTTCATTGGAAGTCATTTCCTTACTCACCACAAGCCCAGGGGCGCCTCTTATTAACACCTCAAGGATTCCTCAAAGACAAAGTTTCCAAACTGGGCAATGTAGTGTAAGCTTTAACTCTCTGAAATGAATGCAAACGTTAGAGACCATTTTCTTGGAACGCTTCTTTCTGTGTTTTAGTTCAGGATATTTCATTTTCGTGATAGTTTTCAACACGTTGCAAAATATTGCTTTTTCACTTTCAGAAGAAACTTGTTCAAACACTGCCTTATGATGAAAGAGGTAAAACTCCCTCAGTGAAATGCAGACACCACAAAGCCCTTTCTCTGAAAGCTTCTCTCAGTTTTTGTCTGACGATATCTCCTTTTTCAATGTATGCCTGAATGCGTTCCCAAATGTCCCTTCACGAATCTGTCCATGACGCAGTTTTAAAACTGCGTAATATACAAAATGTTTTCTCTTTGTGAGATGAATAGACATATCTATCACATAGCAGTTTCACAGAAAGCTTCTTTGCAGTATTTTTCTGAGTATATTTCCTCCTTCACCATAGCCATCCATATACTTCTGAATGTCCCCTGGTAGCATTTTCTCCAAACGGGATTCCACAATAATCTATGAGAAGAAAACTATAACTCTATGAGTGGAATACACACGTCACCAAGTAGCTCCTCAGATATCTTCTCTCCAGTAACTGTCTGAAGATACTTTCGTTTTCACCATAAGCCTCAAAGCACTCTGGAATATCCCTTAGCTGACTCACCTAAAAGAATGTCAGAATACTGCTCAATGAAAACAGAAGCTTAACTGTGTGAGTGGAATTCAAGTGTCCTAGACGATTATCACAGAATTTTTCCTTCTCCTTTTCGTTGCAGCGTATTTCTTTTTTTTTTCTTTGTTATTATACTTTAAGTTCTAGGGTACATGTGCATAACGTGCAGGTTTTGTTACATATGTATATTTGTGCCATGGTGGTGTGCTGCACCCACCAAAGCGTCAGCACCCATCAATTCTTCATTTATATCAGGTATAACTCCCAATGCAATCCCTCACCCCTCCCCACTCCACATGATAGGCCCCAGTGTGTGATGTTCCCCTTCCCGAGTCCAAGTGATGTCATTGTAAAGTTCCCATCTATGAGTGAGAACATGCGGTGTTTGGTTTCCTGTTCTTGTGATAATTTGCTAAGATTGATGGTTTCCAGCTGCATCCATGTCACTACAAAGGATGCAAACTCATCCTTTTTTATGGCTGCATAGTATTCCATGGTGTATATGTGCCATATTTTCTTAACCCAGATTGTCACAGACGGACATTTGGTTTGATTCCAAGTCTTTCCTATTGAGAATAATGCCACAATAAACATACGTGTGTATGTGTCTTTATAGCAGCACAATTTATAATCCTTTGGGTATATACCCAGTAGTGGGATGGCTGGATCATATGCTACATCTAGTTCTAGATCCTTGAGGAATCGCCATACTGTTTTCCATAATGGTTGAACTAGTTTACAGTCCCACAAACAGTGTAAAAGTGTTCCTATTTCTCCACATCCTCTCCAGCACCTGTTGTTTCCTGACTTTCTAATGATTGCCATTCTAACTTGTGTGAGATGGTATCTCATTGTGGTTTTGATTTGCATTTCTCTGATGGCCAGTTATGATGAGCATTTTTTCATGTGTCTGTTGGCTGTATGAATGTCTTCTTTTGAGAAATGTCTGTTCATATCCTTTGCCCACTTTTTGATGGGGTTGTTTTTTTTTTCTTGTAAATTTGTTTGAGTTCTTTGTAGGTAATGGATATCAGCCCTTTCTCAGATGAGTAGATTGCAAAAAATTTCTCCCATTCAGTAGGTGGCCTGTTCACTCTGTTGGTAGTTTCTTTTGCTCTTTAGTTTAATTAGATCCCATTTGGCAATTTTGGCTTTTGCTGCCATTGATTTTGGTGTTTTAGCCATGAAGTCCTTGCTCATGCCTATGTCCTGAATGTTACTACCTAGGTTTTCTTCTAGGGTTTTTATGGTATTAGATCTAACATTTAAGTCTCTAATTCATCTTGAATTAATTTTCGTATAAGGAGTAAGGAAACGATCCAGTTACAGCTTTCTACTTATGGCTAGCCAATTTTCCCAGCACCATATATTAAATATGGAATCCTTTCCCTATTTCTTGTTTCTCTCAGGTTTGTCAAAGATCAGATGGCTGTAGATGTGTGGTATTATTTCTGAGGACTCTGTTCTGTTCCATTGGTCTATATCTCTGTTTTGGTACCAGTACCATGCTGTTTTGGTTACTGTAGCCTTGTAGTATATTTGAGGTTAGGTAGCGTGATGCCTCCAGCTTTGTTCTTTTGACTTAGCATTGTCTTCACAATGCAGGCTCTGTTTTGGTTCCATAGGAACTTTAAAGCAGTTTTTTCCAATTCTGTGAAGAAACTCATTGGTAGCTTGATGGGAATGGCATTGAATGTATAAATAACCTTGGGCAGTATGGCCATTTCCACAATATTGATTCTTCCTATCCATGAGCATGGTATGTTCTTCCATTTGTTTGTGTCCTCTTTGATTTCACTGAGCAGTGGTTTGTAGTTCTCCTTGAAGAGGTCCTTTACATCCCTTGTAAGTTGGAGTCCTAGGCATTTTATTCTCTTTGAAGCAATTGTGAATGGAAGTTCATCATGATTTGGCTCTCTGTTTGTCTGTTACTGGTGTATAAGAATGCTTGTGATTTTTGCACATTAATTTTGTATCCTGAGACTTTGCCGAACTTGATTATCAGCTTAAGGAGATTTTGGGCTGAGACAATGGGGTTTTCTATATATACAATCATGTCATCTGCAAACAGGGACAATTTGGCTCCTTCTTTTCCTAACTGAATACCCTTGATTTCTTTCTCTTGCCTGATTGCCCCAGCCAGAACTTCCAACACTGTTGAATTGGAGTGGTGAGTGACGGTATCCCTGTTTTGTTGCAGTTTTCAAAGGGAATTTTTCCAGTTTTTGCCCATTCAGTATGATATTGGCTGTGGGTTTGTCATAAATACTTTTATTATTTTGAGGTACGTTACATCAATACCAAATTTATTGAGAATTTTTTAGCATGAAGGGCTGTTGAATTTTGTCAAAAGCCTTTTCTGCATCTATTGAGATGATTATGTGTTTCTCGTCTTTGGTTCTGTTTATATGCTGGATTACGTTTATTGATTTGCGAATGTTGAACCACCCTTGCATCCCAGGAATGAAGCCCACTTGATCGTGGTGGATAAGCTTTTAGATGTGCTGCTGAAACCGGTTGGCCAGTATTTTTTTGAGGAATTTTCATCGATATCGATCAGGGATATTGGTCTAAAATTCTCTTTTTGTGTTGTGTCTCTGCCAGGCTTTGGTATCAAGATGATGTTGGCCTCATAAAATGAGTTCGGGAGGATTCCCTCTATTTCTATTGATTGGAATAGTTTCAGAAGGAATGGTACCAGCTCCTCCTTGTACCTCTGGTAGAATTCAGCTCTGAATCCATCTGGTCCTGGACTTTTTTTGGTTGGTAGGCTATTAATTATTGCCTCAATTTCAGAGCCTACTATTGGACTATTTAGGGAATCAACTTCTTCCTGGTTTAGTCTTGGAAGAGTGTACGTGTCCAGGAAATTATACATTCCTTCTAGATTTTCTAGTTTATTTGCATAGAGGTGTTTACAGTATTCTCTGATGGTAGTTTGTATTTCTGTGGGGTCAGTGGCGATATCTCCTTTATCTTTTTTTATTGCATCTCTTTGATTCTTCTCTCTTTTCTTCTTTATTAGTCTTGCTAGCGGTCTGTCAATTTTGTTGATCTTTTCAAAAAACCAACTCCTGGATTCATTGATTTTTTAGAGGGTTTTTTGTGTCTCTGTCTCCTTCAGTTCTGCTCTGATCTTAGTTATTTCTTGTCTTCTGCTACTTTTTGAATGTGTTTGCTCATGCCTCTCTAGTTCTTTTAATTGTGACGTTAGAGTGTCAATTTTAGAACTTTCCAGCTTTCTCTTGTGGGCATTTAGTGCTATAAATTTCCCTCTACACACTGCTTTAAATGTGTCCCAGAGATTCTGGTATGTTGTATCTTTGTTCTCATTGGTTTCAAAGAACATCTTTATTTCTGCCTTCATTTCGTTATGTACCCAGTAGTCATTCAGGAGCAGGTTGTTCAGTTTCCATATAGTTGAGCGGTTTTGATTGAGTTTCTTAGTCCTGAGTTCTAGTTTGATTGCACTGTGGTCTGAGAGACAGTTTGTTATAATTTCTGTTCTTTTACATTTGCTGAGGAGTGCTTTACTTCCAATTATGTGGTCAATGTTTGAATAAGTGCGATGTGGTGCTCAGAAGAATGTATAGTCTGTTGATTTGGGGTGGAGAGCTCTATAGATGTCTATTAGGTCCGCTTGCTGCAGAGATGACTTCAATTCCTGGATATCCTTGTTAACTTTCTCTCTCATTGATATGTGTAATGTTGACAGTGAAGTGTTGAAGTCTTCCATTATTATTGTATGGGAGTCTAAGTCTCTTTGTAAGTCTGTAAGGACTTGCTTTATGAATTGAGTGCTCTTGTATTGGGTGCATATATATTTAGGATAGTTAGCTCTTCCTGTTGAATTGATCCCTTTACCATTATGTAATGGCCTTCTTTGTCTCTTTTGATCTTTGATGGTTTAAAGTCTGTTTTATCAGAGGCTAGGATTGCAACCCCTGCATTTTTTGTTCTCCATTTGCTTGGTAGATCTTCCTCCATCCCTTTATTTTGAGCCTATATATGTCTCTGCATGTGAGATGGGTCTCCTGAACACAGCAGACTGATGGGTCTTGACTCTTTATCCAGTTTGCCAGTCTGTGTCTTTTAATTGAAGCATTTAGTCCATTTACATTTAAGGTTAATATTGTTATGTGTGAACTTGATCCTGCGACTGTGATATTAACTGGTTATTTTGCTCGTTAGTTGATGCAGTTTCTTCCTAGCCTCGATGGTCTTGACATTTTGGCATGTTTTTCCAATGGCTGGTAACGGTTTTTCCTTTCCATGTTTAGGGCTTCCTTTAGGGTCTCTTGTAAGGCAGGCCTGGTGGTGACACAATCTCTAAGAATTTGCTTATCTGTAAAGGATTTTATTTCTCCTTCACATATGAAACTTAGTTTGGCTGGATATGAAATTCTGGGTTTAAAATTCTTTTCTTATGAATGTTGAATATTGACCCCCACTCTCTTCTGGCTTGTAGAGTTTCTGCTGAGAGTTCTGCTGTTAGTCTGATGGGCTTCCCTTTGTGTGTAACCCGACCTTACTCTCCGGCTGCCCTTAAGATTTTTTCCTTCATTTCAACTTTGGTGAATATGGCAATTATGTGTCTTGGAGTTGCCCTTCTCGAGGAGACTCTTTGTGGCATTCTCTGTATTTCCTGAATTTGAATGTTGGCCTGCCAGTATTACAAGGTTGGGGAAGTTCTCCTGGATGATATCCTGAAGAGTGTTTTCCAACTTGGTTCCATTTTCCCCCTCACTTTCAGGAACCACAATCAGACGTAGATTTGGTCTTTTTACTTAATCCCATACTTCTTGCAGGCTTTGTTCATTTCTTTTTCTTCTTTTTTCTTTTGGCTTCTCTTCTTGCTTCGTTTCATTCATTTGATCCTCAATCTCTGATACTCTTTCTTCCAGTTGATCAAGTCTGCTACTGAAGCATGTGCATCTGTCACGTATTTCTTGTGTCATGGTTTTCATCTCTGTCATTTCGTCTCTGACCTTCTCTGCATTAACTATTCTAGCTGTCAATTCTTCCACTCTTTTTTCAAGACCTTTAGTTTCTTTGTGCTGGGTACGTAATTCCTCCTTTAGCTCTGATACGTTTGATGGACTGAAGCCTTCTTCTCTCATCTCGTCAAAGTCATTGTCTGACCAGCTTCAATCTTTTGCTGGTGATGAGCTGCACTCCTTTGCAGGAGGAGATGCACTCTTATTTTTTGAATTTCCAGTTGTTCTGCCCTGCTTTTTCCTCATCTTTGTGGTTTTATCTGCCTCTGGTCTTTGATGATGGTGATGTACTGTTGGGGTTTTGGTATAGGTGTCCTTCCTGTTTGATAGTTTTCCTTCTAACAGTTAGGACCCTCAGCTGCAAGTCTGTTGGAGATTGCTTGGAGTCCACTCCAGACCCTGTTTGCCTGGGTATCAGCAGCAGAGGTTGCAGAAGATGGAATACTGCTGAACAGCGAGTGTACCTGTCTGATTCTTACTTTGGAAGCTTCCTCTCAGGGGTGTACTCCACCCTGTGAGGTGTAGGATGTCAGACTGCCCCTAGTGGGGGATGTCTCCCAGTTAGGCTACTCAGGGGTCAGGGACACACTTGAGCAGGCAGTCTGTCCCTTCTCAGTTCTCAGCCTCCGTGTGGGGAGATCCACTGCTCTCTTCAAATCTGTCAGACAGAGTCGCTTGCATCTGCAGAGGTTTCTGCTGCTTTTTTGTTGTTGTTTAGCTGTGCCCTGTCCCCAGAGGTGGAGTATAAAGAGACAGGTAGGTTTCCTTGAGCTGCTGTGAGCTCCACACAGTTCGAGCTTCCCAGCAGCTTTGTTTACCTACATAAGCCTCAGCAAAGGAGGGAGCCCCTCCCCAGCCTTGCTGCTGCCTTGTGATTAGATTACAGACTGCTGTGCTAGTAATTAGGGATGCTCTGTGGCTGTGGGACCCTCCTGGCCAGTTGTGGGATATAATCTCTTGGAGTGCCTGTTTGCTTAAAGTGCAGTATTGGGGTGGGAGTTACCCGATTTTCCAGGTGTTGTGTGTCTCAGTTTCCCTGGTGGAAAAGGGATTCCCTTCCCCCTTGCACTTCCCAGGGGATGTGATGCCTCACCCTGCTTCAGCTCCCGTTGGTCCGGCTGCAGGAGCTGACTAGCACCAATTGTACGGCACTCCCTAGTGAGATGACCCCAGTACCTCAGTTGAAAATGCAGAAATCACCGGTCTTCTGTGTCGCTCGCACTGGGAGTTGGAGACTGGAGCTGTTCCTATTCGGCCATCTTGCTCCTCCCCCCTGCGTATTTCTTTTTCACATATTCTTGAGAGCATTCCCAAATGTCTCTGCTCAGGTTACACAGAAACAGAGATATCAAACTGCTCAATCCAAACAATGATTTAAGGCTATGAGTTGATTACACACATCACAAAGCATTTGCTCTGAATGATTCTCTGCAATTTTCATTAGAAGACGTTTCCTTTCTCACCACAAGCCTAGGGGAAGCACTTCATCTCCAATCACAAATTCCTCAAAGACAGAGGTTGCAAAATGGGCATGTAGTGTAAGCTTTAACTCTCAGAAACGAATGTACATGTCAGAAAGGTGTTTCTTAGAATGCTTCCTTTCTGGTTTTAATTCAGAATATTTCACTTTTTGCCAAATTCTTCAATTCACTGCATAATATCCCTTTTTCAGTTTTACAAGAACAGTGTTCAAAAAGTGCCTTATGAGAAAGGACGTATAATTCCCTGAGTGAAATGCGCACATCACAAAGCAGTTTCTCAGAAAGCTTTTCTCCAGTTTTTATGTGAATATATCTCCTATTTCCCGATAGTCCTGAATGTGCTCCCTAATGTCCCTTCACCTTTCTGTCCTTTACACAGTTTCAAAACTGCATAATAGAAAAAAGCTTTTTCTGTGGGAGGTAAGTAGACATATCTACCACAATGCCGTTTCATGGAAAGCTTCTTTCCAGTTTTTGTCTGATGATATTTCCTTTTTCTCCATAGCAGTCCATATATTTTCGAATGTCCCCTAGTAGCTTTTCCTCCAAATGGGATTCCCCAATCTAATTAGAGAATAGAGGTATAACACTGTGAGTGGAATGCACATGTCACAAAGCAGCTCCTTGGAAATCTTCTCTCTGGTATGTATCTGAAGATGTTTCCTTTTTCACCAAAAACCTCAGAGTGCTACAGCATATCACTTCACAGACTAAACAAGAACAGTGTTAGAATACTGCTCAATGAAAACTGAAGCTTAATTGTGCGAGTGGACTTCACGTGACAAAGAGCAGTTTCACAGAAAGTTTTTTTCTGTTTTTTATTGGAGAGTACTTCTTTTTCAGCATATTCTTAAAAGCTTTCCCAAATGTCCTTTCTCAGGTTCCACAGAAACAGTGACTTCAAACTGCTCAATCCAAAGAAAGATTTAATTTTTTGAGATGTGTACACACATTACAATGCAGTTACTCCGAAGGATTCAGTCCAGTTTTCATTGAAAGACGTTTCCTTTCTCACCACAATCCTCTGGACGCCACTCGATATCCCTTCACAGATTCTTCAAAGACAGAGTTTCCAAACGGGGCAACGAAGTGTAAATTTTTAACTCTCTGAAGTTAGTGCACACGTCAGAGTGCAGTTTCTTGGAATCCTTCTTTCTGGGTTTTATTTCAGGATATTTCACTTTTTGCCATAGTCTTCAATCCGCTGCAAAATGTCACTTTTTCAGGTTTACAGGAACAGTGTTCAAACACTACCTTATGAGAATAGACGTATAAATCCCTGAGTGGAATGCCCACCTTTCAAAGCGCTTTCTCAGACAGCTTCTCTCCAGTTTTTATCTGAAGATAACTCCCTTTTCACCGTTCACCTGAATGTCCTGCTGAACGTCCCTTCGTGCATCAGTCCATGATGCAGTTTCAAAACTCCATAATAGAAAGAAAGTTTTATCCATTTGAAATGAATAGACATGTCTATCACAAAGCAGTTTCATGGAAAGCATCTTTCCACTATTTGTCTGAGGATAGTTCCTTTTTCACCATAGCCTTTCATATGCTCCCGAATTTCCCCTGGTTGCTTTCTCTCCAAACGGGATTTCCCATTCCTCTATGAAAAGAAAAGTATATCTCTGTGAGTAGAATGAACACGTCGCAAGGCCGCTCCTCAGAAATCTTCCTCAAGTATCTATCTACAGACTTTTCCGTTTTCACCGGAAGCCTCAAATCGGTCCCGAGTATCCCTCAACTGATTAACCTAAAACATTGTTAGAATACTGCTCAATGAAAACAGAAGCTTAACTGTGCGAGTGGAATTTAAGCGACCTAGACAACTTTCACTGCCAGTTTCCCTCTGGCGTTTATAGAATGGTATTTCATTTTCAGCATATCATTAAGAGCGTTCCCAAATGTCCAGAGCAAAAGTGATTTAAAACTGCTCAATCCAAAGAACGATTTCACTCTGTGAGATGAATACACACATCACAAAGCAGTTACTTTGAGAGTTTCTCTCCAGTTTTCATTGCAAGATATTTCCTTTCTCACCACAATTCTCCGAATGTCACTTAATATCCCTTCACAATTTCCTGAAAAACCGATTTTCCAAATTGGGCGACTTAGGGTAAGCTTTAACACTCTGAAATGAATGTTCACATCAGCGAGCAGTTTCTTGGAACACTTTTTTCTGGGTTTCATTTCCAGATATTTCAGTTTTCGCCAGAGTCTTCAATGTGCTGCAAAATATCTCTTTTTGACTTTTACAGGAACGGTGTTCAAACACTGCCTTTTGAGAAAAGAGTTATAACTCCTTGAGTGGAATGCAGACATCACAAAGCAGTTTCTCAATAAGTTTCTTTCCAATTTTTATGTCAAGATGTCTCCTATTTCCCAACCAGCCAGTATGTGCTCCCGAATGTCCCTTCCCGAATCCATCCATGCTGCAGTTTCAAAACTCCCTAATAGAAAGAAAGTTTCATTTATGTGAGATGAAAAGACACATCTGTCACAAAGCAATGTCACAGAATGTTTCTTTCCAGTTTTTGTGTGAGAATATTTCCTTTCCCACCATAGCAGTAAATAAACTCTTGAATGTTCCCGGCAGCTATTCCTCCCAACGGGATTCCATAAACACCTATGATTAGAAAACCTTATCTCTGTGTGGGAAATGCATACATCACAAAGCATTTCTTCATCAATATCCTCTCGAGTATCTATCTGACGATATTTCCGTTTTCACCAACAGCCTCAAAGCGCTCCCAATTATCCCTTAGCTGACTCACGTAAAACAGTGTTAGGATACTGCTCAATGAAAATGGAAGCTTAACTGTGTTTGTGGACTTCATATGACCTGGAGCGGTTTCACAGAACGTTCCCTTCTGGTTTCTATCAGAGGATATTTCTTTTTCAGCATATTCTTCAGAGCGTTCCCAAATGTTCTTTCTCATGTTCCACAGAAACAGTGATTTCAAACTGCTCAACCCAAAGAATGATGTAACGTTAAGAGATGAATGCACACATCACAAAGCAGTTGCTTCACAAGCTTCTCTTCAGTTTTCATCGGAAGTCGTTTCCTTACTCACCACAAGCCTAGGGGCGCCTCTTAATAACACCTCAAAGGTTCCTCAAAGACAGATTTTCAAAGGTGTGCAATGTAGTGTAAACTTTAACTCTCTGAAGTGAATGCACATGTTGGAGAGAATTTTCTTGGAACCCTTCTTTCTGGGTTTTATTTCAGGATACTTCACTTTTCACGATAGTTTTCAGTGCTTTGGAGAATATCACTTTTACACTTTCAGAAGAACCTCGTTCAAACACTGCCTTATGATGAAAGAGGTCTAACTCCCTCAGTGGAATGCACACACCACAAAGCAGTTTCTCAGATAGCTTCTATCCATTTTTTGTCTGATGATATCTCCTTTTACACTGTATGCCTGAATGTGCTCCAAAATGTCCCTTCACGAATCTGTCCATGACGCAGTTACAAAACTGCATAATATAAAGAAAATTTTCCCTATGTGAGATGAATAGACATATCTATCACATAGCATTTTTGCAGAAAGAATCTTTCCAGTTTTTCCTGAGTATATTTCCTCCTTCACTATAGCCGTCCATCTACTCTCGAATGTACCCTGTAGCATTTTCTACAAACGGAGTTCCACAATACTCTATGAGTAGAAAACTATAACTCTATGAGTGGAATTCACACGTCACAAAACATCTCCTCAGATATCTTCTCTCCAGTATCTGTCTGAAGATGTTTCTGTTTTCACCGTAAGCCTCAATGCGCTACCAAGTACCCCTTAGCTGTCTCACCTAAAATAGTGTCAGAATGCTGCTCAACGAAAACAGAAGCTTAATTTTGATAGTGGAATTCACGTGACTTAGAGCAGTATCACAGAATGTTTCCTTCTCTTTTTTATTGGAGGGTTTTTCTTCTTCACATATACCTGAGAGCCTTCCCAAATGTCCTTGCTCAGGTTCCACAGAAACAGAGATAACAAAATAGTCAATCCAAAGAATGATTTAACTCTAAGAGATGATTGTACACATCACAAAGCAGTTGCTCTGAGGCTTCTCTGCAGTTTTCTTCAGAAGACGTTTCCTTTCTCACCACAAGCCCAGGGGAACCACTTAATATCCCTTCACAAATTCCTCAAAGATAGAGCTTCCATACTGGTAACGTAGTGTAAGCTTTACCTTTCTGAAATCAATGTACACGTCAGAGATGAGTTTCTTAGAACCCTCCTTTCCTGGTTTTAATTCAGGATATTTCACATTTCGCCAAAGTCTTCAATTCGCTGAAAAATATCCCTTTTTCAGTTTTCCAGAAACAGTGTTCAAAACTGCCTCATGAGAAAAGAGGTATAATTCCCTGTGTGGAATGCACACATCACAATGCAGTTTCTCAAAGGTCTTCTCTCAAGTTTTTATGTGAAGATATCTCCCATTTCCCCACAGGCCTGAATGTGCTCCCTAATGTCCCTTCATTTTCCGTGCATTACGCAGTTTCAAAACTGCAAAATATAAAAAAGTTTTATCTATGTGAGGTGAATAGATATATCTACCACAACGCAGTTTCACAGAAAGCTTCCTTCCAGTTTTTGTCTGATGATATTTCCTTTTCCACCATAGCAGTCTATATGTTCTCGAATATCCCCTTGTAGCTTTTTCTCCAAAATGGGTTTCCCCAATCTTCTAGGAGAAAAAGAGTATAACCCTGTCAGTGGAATGCAGATGTCACAAAGCAGTTCCTCGGAAATCTTCTCTCCGCTATGCATCTGAAGATGATTCCTTTTTCAACAAAGCCTCAGAGCGTTCCAGCATATCATTTCACAGAGTAAACAAAAACAGTGTTAGAATACTGCCCAATGAAAACTGAAGCTTAACTGTGCGAGTGGACTTCACATGACAAAGAGAAGTTTCACAGAAAGTTTTCTTCTGTTTTTTTATCAGAGGGTATGTCTTTTTCAGCATATTGTTAAGAGCGTTCCCAAATGTCCTTTCTTAGGTTCTGCAGAAATAGTGAGTTGAAACTGCACAATCCAAGGAATGATTTAATCCTTTGAAATGCATACATACATTACAAAGCAGTTACTCCGAAAGATTCTGTCCAGGTTTCATTGGAAGGCGTTTCATTTCTCACCACAAGTCTTCGGCGACACTTCAATATCCCTTCACATATCGTTCAAAGGCAGAGTTTGCATACGGGGCAATGTAGGGTAAACTTTAACTCTCCGAAATGAATGCAAACGTCAGAGCGCAGTTTCTTGGAATCCTTCTTTCTGGGTTTTATTTCAGGATATTTCACTTTTCGCCATAGTCTTCAATGGGCTGCAAAATGTCACTCTTTCAGTTTTACAGGAACAGTTTTCAAACACTGCCTTATGAGAAAAGAGGTATAAATCCCTGAGTGGAATGCACACATCTCAAAGCACTTTCCGCGACAGCATCTCTCCAGTTTGTATCTGAAGATAACTGCCATTTCACCTTACGCCTGAATGTCCTGCCAAATGTCCCTTCACGAATCCATCCATGGCAGACTTTCAAAACTGTGTAATAGTAAGAAAGTTTTATCCACTGAAATGAATAGACATATCTTTCACAAAGCAGTTTCACAGAAAGCTTCTCTCCAGTTTTTGTCTGAGGATGGTTCCTTTCTCACCATAGCCTTTCATATACTCTGGAATGCCCCCTGGTCTCTATTTCTCCAAACGGGATTTCCCATTCCACTATGAGACGGAAAGTATAACTCTGTGAGTAGAATGCACAAGTCACATGGCCACTCCTCGAAATCTTCCTCCAGTATCTATCTAAAGATATTTCCGTTTTCACCGGAAGCCTCAGATCACTCCCGAGTATCCCCTAGCTGATTAAACTAAAACATTGTTAGAATACTGCTCAATGAAAACAGAAGCTTAACTGTGCGAGTGGAATTCAAGCGACCTAGAGAAGTTTCACAGACAGTTTCCTTCTGGCGTTTATCGGATGGTATTTCTTTTTCAGCATATTATTAAGAGCGTTCCCTAATATCCTTTCTCAGGTATCACAGAAACAACGATTTAAAACTGCTCAATCCAAAGAATGATTTAACTCTATGAGATGAATGCACCCATCACTAAGCAGTTGCTCCAAAAGTTTCTCTCCAATTTTCACTGGAAGACATTTCCTTTCTCACCACAAGCCTTGGGGTGTCACTTAATATCCATTCACTATTTCCTCAAAAAGAGATTTTCCCAACTGGGCGGCTTAGCATAAGCTTTAATACTCTGAAATGAATGTACACTTCAGAGAGCAGTTTCTTGGAAAGCTTTTTTCTGGGTTTTATTTCCCGACATTTCAATTTATGCCATAGTCTTCAATACGCTGCAAAATATCTTTTTCACTTTGACAGGAACAGTGTTCAAACACTGCCTTTTGAGAAAAGATGTATACCTCCCTGAGTGGAATGAAGACATCACAAGGCAGTTTCTCAGAAACTTTCTCTCCAATTTTAATCTGAAGAAATCTCCTATTTTCCCACCAGCCTATATGTGCTCCTGAGTGTCCCTTCGTGAATCCGTCCATGATGCAGTTTCAAAACTGTGTAATAGAAAGACAGTTTCATCTATGTGAGACGAATAGACGTATATGTCACAAAGCAGTTTCACAGAAAGTTTCTTTCCAGTTTTTCTCTGAGGATATTTCCTTTCCCACCATAGCATAAATATACTCCTGCATGTCCCCGGGAGCTATTTCTCCCAACGAATTCCATAAACCCCTATGAGAAGAGAAGTTTAACTCTCTGAGGGAAATACATACGTCACAAACTTTTCTTCATGAATCTCCACTCGAGTATCTATCTGAAGATATTTCCGTTTTCACTGCTAGCCTCAAAGCACTCCCCATTATCCCTTAGCTGACTCACATAAAACAGTGTTAGGATACTGCTCAATGAAAAGGGATGTTTAACTGTGCGAGTAGACTTGATATGACCTGGAGCGGATTCACAGAATGTTTCCTTCTGGTTTTTGTAGGAGGATATTTCTTTTTCAGCATATCCTAAGGAGCGTTCCCAAATGTTCTTTCTCAGGTTTCACAGAAACATTGATTTCAAACTACTTAACCCTAAAAATGATGTATCACTGTGACATGAATACACACATCACAAAGCATCTGCTCCAAAAGCTTCTCTCCAGTTTTCATTGGAAGTCGTTTCCTTAGTCACCGCAAGCCCAGGGGCAGCTCTTAATAACACCTCAAAGATTCCTCAGAGACAGAGCTTCCAAACTGGACAATGTAGTATAAACTTTAATGCTCTGAAATGAATGCACACGTTAGAGAGCATTGTCTTGGAATGCTTTTTTCTGGGTTTTATTTCAGGATATTTCAGTTTTCTCAATAGTTTTCATCGCGCTGGAAAATATGACTTTTTCACTTTCAGAAGACACTTGTTCAAACACTGCCTTATGATGAAAGAGGTATAACTCCCGCAGTGGAATGCACACACCACAAAGCAGTTTCTCAGAACGGTTCTATCCAGTTTTTGTCTGACAATATCTCCTTTTACGCTGTATGCCTGAATATGCTCCCAAAGTTCCCTTCACGAATCTGTCCATAACGCAGATTCAAAACTGGGTTATATACAGAAAATTTTCTCTATGTGAGATGAATAGACATATCTATCACATAGCAGTTTCACTGAAAGCTTCTTTCCGCTTTTTTTCTGAGAATATTTCCTTTTACACCATAGCCATCCATATACTCTTGAATGTCCCCTGCAGCATTTTCTCCAAATGGGATTCCGCAACACTCAATGAGAAGAAAACTATAACTCTATGAATAGAATTCACAGGTCACAAAGCAGCTCCTAAGATATCTTCTCTTCAGTATCTGCCTGAAGATATTTTCGTTGTCACTGTAAGCCTCAAAGCGCTCCCGTGTATCCCTTTGCTGATTCACTGAAAAGAGTGTTAGAATACTGCTCAATGAAAACAGAAGCTTAACTGTGCGAGTGGAATTCAAGCGACCTAGAGAAGTTTCACAGACAGTTTCCTTCTGGCGTTTATCAGATGGTATTTCTTTTTCACATATTCTTGAGAGCATTCCTAAATATCCTTGCTCAGGTTCCACAGAAACAGAGATATCAAACTGCTCAATCCAAACAATGATTTAAATCTACGAGATGATTATGCACATCACAAAGCAGTTGCTCTGAAAACTTCTCCCCACTTTTCATCGGAAGATGTTTCCTTTCTCAACACAAGCCCAGGGAAACCACTTAATATGCCTTCAAAAATTCTGCAAAGACAGAGATTCCAAATCGGGCAATGTAGTATAAGCTTTAACTCTCTGAAATGAATGCACACATTCGAGATGAGTTTCTTAAAACGCTGCTTTCCTGGTTTTAATTCAGGATATTTCACATTTCACCAAACTCTTCAATTCGCTGCAAAATATCCCTTTTTAAGTTTTACAGGAACAGGGTTCAAAAGGTGCCTTATGAGAAAAGAGGTATAATTCCCTGAGGGGAATGTACACATCACAAAGCAGTTTCTTTGAAAGCTTCTCCCCAGCTTTTATGTGAAGATATCTCCTGTTTTGCCACAGGCCTGAACGTGCTCCCTAATGTCCCTTCGCGTTTCCGTCCATTACGTAGCTTCAAAACTGCGTAATAGAAAAAAGTTTTATCTATGTGAAGTGAATAGACATATCTATCACAACGCAGCTTCACAGAAAGCTTCTTTCCAGGTTTTGTCTGATGATATTTCCTTTTTCACCATAGTAGTCCGTATATTCCCGAATGTCCCCTTGTAGCTCTTTCTTCAAATGGGATTCCCCAATGTTCTAGGAGAAAAAAAGGATAACCCTGTGAGTGGAATGTGCATGTCACAAAAGAGCTCCTCAGAAGTCTTCTCTCAGATATGTATCTGAAGTTGTTTCCTTTTTCATTGAAAGCCTCAGAGCACTCCTGCATATCACGTCACAGACTAAACAAAAACAGTGTTAGAATACTGCTCAATGAAAACTGAAGCTTAAATGTGAGAGTGGATGTCACGTGACAAAGAGCAGATTCACACAAAATTTTCCTCTCTTTTTTATCAGAGGATATTTCCTTTTCAGCATATTCTTAAGAGTACCCAAATGTAATTTCTCAGGTTTCACAAAAACAGTGAGTTGAAACTGCTCAATCTAAAGAATGATTTAATTCTATAAGATGAGTAAACATATTAAAAAGCAGTTACTCTGGAAGACTCTGTCCAATTCTCATCGGAAGGCATTTCCTTTCTCACCACAAGCCTCCGGGGGGCACTAAATATCCCTTCACAGATTCTTCAAAGACAGAGTTTCCAAACGGGGCAATGAAGTGTAAACTTTAACTCCCTGAAATGAATGCACAAGTCAGAGTGCAGATTCTTGGAATCCTTCTTTCTGGGTTTTATTTTAGGATATTTCACTTTTCGCCATAGTCTTCAATCCACTGCAAAATGTCACTTTTTCCATTTACAGGAACAGTGTTCAAACACTGCCTTATGAGAAGAGAGGTATAAATCCCTGAGTGCAATGCACACATCTCAAAGCACTTTCCCAGACACCTTCTCTCCAGTTTTTATCCAAACATAACTCCCTTTTGACCGTACGCCTGAATGTCTTTCCGAACGTCCATTCACGAATCTGTCCATGACTCAGTTTCAAAGTTGCGTAATAGAAAGTTTTATCCATGTGAAATGAATAGACATATCTATCACAAAGCAGTTTCACAGAGAGCTTCTTTCCAGTTTTTGTCTGAGGATACTTCCCTTTTCACCATAGCCTTTCATATACTCCCGAAAGTCCCCTGCTCGCTTTTTCTCCAAATGGGGTTTCCCATTCCTCTATGAGAAGAAAAGTATATCTCTGTGAGTAGAATGCACATGTCACAAGGCCGCTCCTCGTAAATCTTCCTCCAGTATCTATCTAAAGATATTTTTGTTTTCACCAAAAGCCTCAAATTGCTCCCGAGTATCGGTTAGCCGATTAACCTAAAACATTGTTAGAATACTGCTCAATGAAAACAGAAGCTTAAATGTGCGAGTGGAAAACAGGCGACCTAGAGAAGTTTCACAGACAGTTTCCTTCTGGCCTTTATCGGATGGTATTTCTTTTTCAGCATATTATTAAGATCATTCCCAAATGTCCTTTCTCAGGTATCACAGAAACAGAGATTTAAAACTGCTCAAACTAAATAATGATTTAACTCTATGAGATGAATATATACATAACAAATAGTTGCTCTGATAGTTTCTCTCCAGTTTTCATTGGAAGACCTTTCCTTTTTCACCACAAACCTCCGGGTGACACTTAATATTCCTTCACAATTTCCTCAAAGACAGAGTTTCCAAACCGGGCGACTTAGTGTCAGCTTTAACATTCTGAAATGAAAGTACACGTCAGGGAGCCATTGCTTGGAAAGATGTTTTCTGTTTTTTTTTGGGGGGGGGGGATATTTCAATTTTCGCCATAGTCTTCAATATGCAGCAAAATATTTCTTTTTCACTTTTACAGGAACAGTGTTCAAACACTTCCTTGTGAGAAAAGAGGTATAACTCCCTTAGTGGAATGCAGACATCACAAAGCAGTTTCTCAGAAACTTTTTCTCCAATTGTTATCTGAAGATATCTCCTATTTTCCCACCAGCCTCTATGTGCTCCAGAATGTCCCTTCGCGAATCCATCCATGATGCAGTTTCAAAACTTTGTAATAGAAAAACAGATTCATCTATATGAGATGAGTAGACATGTCTGTCACAAAGCAGTTTCACAGAAAGTTTCTTTCCAGTTTTTGTCTGAGGATATTTCCTTTTCTCCTATAGCACTAAATATACTTTTGAATGTCCCAAGTAGCTATTACTCCCAGCGGGATTCCATAAAACCCTATGAAAAGAGAGGTTTAACTCTGTGTGGGAAATACATATGTCGCAAAGCATTTCTTCATCAATCTCGTCTTGAGTATCAATCTGAAGATATTTCCGTTTTCACCATTAGCCTCAAAGTGCTCCCGATTACCCCTTATCTGACTCACGTAAAACAGTGTTAGGATACTGCTCAATGAAAACAGAAGCTTAACTGTGCGAGTGGACTTGATATGACCTCAAGCAGATTCACAGAATGTTTCTTTCTGGTTTTTGTAGGAGGATATTTCTTCCCAAATGTTCTTTCTCAGGTTCCACAGAAACAGTGATTTCAAATTCCTCAACCCAAAGAATGATGTAACTCTACGAGATGAATATATACATAACAAAGCAGTTGCTCCGCAAGCTTCCCTCCAGTTTTCATCGGAAGTCATTTCCTTACCACAAGCCCAGGGGCGCCTCTTAATAACACCTCAATGATTCTGCAAAGACAGAGTTTCCAAACTGGGCAATGTAGTGTAAACTTTACCTCTCTGAAATGAATGCGTGCTCAGGGAGCATTTTCTTGGAATGCTTCTTTCTGTGTTTTATTTCAGGATGTTTCACTTTTCGCAATAATTTTCAATGCATTGCTAAATATCACTTTTTCACTTTCAGAAGAACCTTGTTGAAACACTGCCTTATGATGAAAGAGGTTAACTCCCTCAGAGGAATACACACACCGGAAAGCATTTTCTCAGAAAGCTTCTCTCAGGAGTTTGTCTGACGATATCTCCTTTTACACCATATGCCAGCATGTGCTCCCAAATTTCCCTTGGTGAATCTGTCCTTGATGCAGTTTTGAAACTCCATCATATAAAGAATATTTTCTCTATGTGATATGAATCGACATATGTATCACATAGCAGTTTCACAGAAAGCTTCCTTCCAGTTTTCTTCAGAGTATATTTCTTTTTTCACCATAGCCGTCCTCATACTCTCAAATGTCCCATGGTAGCATTTTCTCCAAATGGGATTGTGCAGTACTCTATAAGAAGAAACCTATAACTCTATGAATGGAATTAACACGTTACAAAGCAACTCCTCTGATATCTTCTCTCCAGTATCTGTTTGAAGATATTTTCATTTTCACCGTAAGCCTCAAAAATCTCCCGAGTATCTCTTAGCTGACTCACCTGAAAGAGTGTTAGAATATTGCTCAATGAAAAGTGGAGCTTAACTGTGCAAGTGGAATTCACGTGACCTAGAGCAGTATCACAGAGTGTTTCCTTCTCTTTTTTATTGGGGGCTATTTCATTTTCACATATTCTTGAGAGCATTCCCAAATGTCCTTGCTCAGGTTCCTCAGAAACAAAGATATCAAACTGCTCATTCCCAATAATGATTTAACTCTATGAGATGATTAGAAACATCACAAAGCAGTTGATCTGAAAAATTCTCTGTAGTTTTCATCGGAAGACGTTTCCTTTCTCACCGCAAGCCCAGGGGAACCACTTAATATCCCTTCACAGATTCCTCAAAGACAGAGCTACCAAGTGGGACAATGTACTGTAAACTTTAATTCTCTGAAATGAATGCACACGTCAGAGTGCAGTTTCGTGCAATACCTCTTTCCAGGTTTTATTTCAGGATATTTCACTTTTCCCCATAGTCTTCAATGCATGCAAAATATCACAGTTTCAGTTTTACTGGAAGAGTGTTCAAACACTGCCTTATGAGAAAAGAGGTATAAATCCCTGAGTGGAATGCACACATCTGAAATCACTTTCTCAGACAGCTACTCTCCAGTTTGTATCTGATGATAACTCCCTTTTCACCGTATGCTTGAATGTCCTGCCGAACGTCCCTTCAGGAATCCGTCCATTGCAGACTTTCAAAACTGTGTAATAGTAAGAATATTTTATCCATGTGAAATGAATAGACATATCTGTCACAGAGCAGTTTCACAGAAAGCTTCCTTCCAGTTTTTTTCTGAGGATAGTTCCTTTTTCAAGATAGGCTTTCATATACCCCGAAATGTCCTCTGGTCACTTTTTCTCGAAACGGGATTTCCCGTTCCACTATGAGAAGCAAAGTATATCTCTTAGAGTAGAATACACACGTCACAAGGCTGCTCCTCGGAAATCTTCCTCCAGTATCTATCTAACGATATTTCTGTTTTCATCGGAAGCCTCAAATCGCTCCCGTGTATCCCTTAGCTGATTAACCTAAAACATTGTTAGAATACTGCTCAATGAAAACAGAAGCTTAACTGTGCAAGTGGAATTCAAACGACCTAGAGCAGTTTCACAAACAGTTTCCTTCTGGCCTTTATCGGATGGTATTTCTTTTTCAGCATATTATTAAGAGCGATCCCAAAGGTCCTTTCTCAGGTATTACAGAAACAGCCATTTAAAACTGCTCACTTTAAGGAATGATTTAACAGTATGAGACGAATGCACCCATCAGTAAGCAGTTGCTCTGAAACTTTCTCTCTAGTTTTCATCGGAAGACGTTTCCTTTCTCACCACAAACCTCAGGGTGTCACTTCATATCCCTTCACAATTTCCTCAAAGAGAGATTTTTCAAGCTGGGTGACTTAGCGTAAGCTTTAACACTCTGAAACGAATGTACAGATCAGAGAGCAGTTTTTTTGGAATGCTTTTTTCTGGGTTTTATTTGCAGATATTCCAATTTTCTCCATAGTCTTCAATATGCTGCAAAATATCTCTTTTTCACTTTGACAGGAACAATGTTCAAACACTGCCTTGTCAGAAAAGAGGTATAATTTCCTCAGTGGAATGTAGACATCACAAAGCAGTTTCTCAGAATGTTTCTCTCCAGTTGATATCTGAAGATATCTCCTGTTTCTCCACCAGCATGTATGTGCTCCCGAATGTCCCTTCACGAATCCGTCCATGATGCAGTTTCAAAACTGCATAATAGAAGACAGTTTCATCTATGTGATATGAATAGACATATCAGTCACAAAGCAATTTCACAGAAAGTTTCTTTGCAGTTTTTGTCTGAGGATATTTCCTTTTCCATCATAGCAGTAAATATACTCCTGAATGTCCTCGGTAGCCATATCTCCCAACAGGATTACATAAATCCCTATGAGAAAAGAAGTTTAACTGTGTGTGGGAAATGCATATATCACAAACATTTCTTCACCAATCTCCTCTCAAGTATCTATCTGAAGATATTTCCGTTTTCACCGTTAGCCTCAAAGCCCTCCCGATTATCTCTTAGCTGACCCATGTAAAACAGTGTTAGGATACTGTTCAATGAAAATGGAAGCTTAAATGTGCGTGTGGACTTGATATGACCTGGAGCGGTTTCACAGAAGGTTTCCTTCTGGTTTTTCTTGGAGAATATTTCTTTTTCAGCATATTCTTAGGAGCGTTCCCAAATGTTCTTTCTCAGGTTTCCCAGAAACAGTGATTTCAAGCTCCTCAACCCAAAGAATGATGTAACTCTAGGACATGAATACACACATCACAAAGCAGTAGGTCGGCAAGCTTCTCTCCAGTTTTCATCAGCAGTCATTTCCAAACTCACCACAAGCCCAGGGGCGCCTCTTAATAACACCTCAAAGATTCCTCAAAGACAGAGTTTGCAAATTGGGCAATGTAGTGTAAGCTTTAACTCTCTGAAATGAATGCACCCGTTAGAGAGCATTGTCTTGGAATGCTTCTTTCTGGGTTTTATTTCAGGATATTTCACTTTTCGCGATAGTTTTCAATGCGTCACAAAATATCACCTTTTCACTTTCAGAAGAACCTTGTTGAAACACTGCCTTATGATGAAAGAGGTTTAACTCCCTCAGGGGAATGCACACACCACAAAGCAGTTTCTCAGAAAGCTTTTCTCAGTTTTTTTCTTACGATATATCCTTTTACATGGCATGCCTGAATGTGCTCCCAAATGTCCCTTCGCAAATCTGTCCATGACGCAGTTTCAAAGCTGTGTAATATAAAGAAAATTTTCTCTATGTGAGATGAATAGACATATCTATCACATAGCAGTGTCACAGAAAGCTTCTTTCCAGTATTTGTCTGAGTATATTTTCTCTTTCACCATAGCCATCCATTTACTCTCGAATGTCCCATGGTAGTGTTTTCTCCAAAAGGGATTCTGCAATTCTCTGTGAGAAGAAAACTATAACTTTATGAGTGGAATACACATGTCACCAAGCAGCTACTCACATATCTTCTCTCCAGTATCTGTCTGAAGATATTTTCGTTTTCACCGTATTCTTCAAAGCATTCCCAAGTATCCCTTTGCTGACTCACCAAAAGAGTGTCAGAATACTGCACAATGAAAACAGAAGCTTAACTGAGCGAGTGGAATTCACGCTACCTAGCATAGTACCAAAGAGTGTTTCTTTCTCTGTTTTGTTTGAGGGTATTTCTAGTTCACATATTTTTGAGAGCGTTCCCAAATGTCTCTGCTCAGGTTCCACTAAAACAGAGATATCAAACTTCTGTATCAAAACAATGATTTAAGGTTATGAGATGATTACACATATCACAAAGCAGTTGCTCTGAAATATTCTCTGCAATTTTCATCAGAAGACGTTTCCTATCTCACCACAAGCCCAGGGGCAGCACTTAATATCCCTTCACAAATTCCTCAAAGACAGAGCTTCCAAACTGGGCAACCTAGTGTAAGCTTTAACTCTGTGAAACGAATGCACACGTCAGAGAGGAGTTTCTTAGAATGCTTCCTTCCTGGTTGTAACTCAGGATATTTCACATTTTGCCAAATTCTTCAATTCGCTGCAAAATATACTTTTTTCAGTTTTACAGGAACAGTGTTCAAAAAGTGTCTTATGAGAAAAGTTGTATAATTCCCTTAGTGTAATGCACACATTACAAAGCAGTTTCTCAGACAGCTTCACTGCAGTTTTATGTGAAGATATCTCCTATTTTGCCACAGGCCTGAATGTGCTCCCTAATGTCCCTTTGCGTTTCCATCCATTGTGTAGTTTCAAAACTGCCCAATAGAAAAAAGTTTTATCTATGGGAGGTGAATAGACATATCTACCACAACGCAGTTTCAGAAAGCTTCTTTCCAGTTTGTCTGATGATATTTCCTTTTCCACCATAGCAGTCCATATGGTCTCGAATGTCCCCTTATAGCTATTTCTCCAAAAGGGATTCCCCAATCTTCTTGGAGAAAAGAAATATAACCCTGGGAGTAGAATGCACATGTCACAAAGCAGCTCCTCGGAAATCTACTCTCCGCTATGTATCTGAAGATGTTTCCTTTTTCACCGAAAGCCTCATAGCGCTCCAGCATATCACTTCACAGACTAAACAAAAACAGTGTTAGAATACTGCTCAATGAAAACCGAAGCTTAAATGTGCGAGTGGACTTCACGTGACAAAGAGCAGTTTCACAGACAGTCTTCTTCTGTTTTTTATCGGAGGGTATTTCTTCTTCATCATATTCTTAAGAGCGTTCCTGAATGTCCTTTCTCAGTTTCCACAGAAACAGTGAGTTCAAACTGCTCAACCAAAGAATGATTTAATTCTATGGGATGCGTTCACATTTTACAAAGCAGTTACTACAAAATATTCTGTCCAGTTTTCATCGGAAGGCATTTACTTTCTCACCACAAGCCTCCGGGTGCCACTTAATATCCGTTCACAGATTCTTCAAAGACAGAGTCTCCAAACAAGGCCATGTAGAGTAAACTTTAACTCTCTGAAATGAGTGTACACCTCTGAGTGGAATTTCTTGGAATCCTTCTTTCTGGGTTTTATTTCAGGATATTTCACTTTTCACCATAGTCTTCAATGTGCTGCAAAATGTCACTTTTTCAGTTTTACAGGAAAAGTGTTCAAACACTGCATTATGAGAAAAGAGGAATAAAGCCCAGAGTGGAATGCACACATCTCAAAGCACTTTCTCAGACAGCTTCTCTCCAGTTTTTATCTGAAGATAACTCCCTTTCCACCGTATGCCTGTATGTCCTGCAGAACGTCGCTTCGCAAATCCATCCATGGCACACTTTGAACACTGCGTAATAGAAAGAAAGTTTTATCCATGTGAAGTGAATAGACATATCTGTCACAAAGCAGTTTCACAGAAACGTTCTTTCCAGTTTTGTCTGAGGATAGTTCCTTTTTCACCATAGACATTCATATATTCCTGAATGTCCCCTGGTCGCTATCTCTCCAAACGTGATTTAACATTCCTGTTTGAGAAGAAGAGTATATCTCTGTGAGGAGAATGCACACATCACAAGGCCGCTCCTCGGAAATCTTCCTCCAGTGTCTATCTAAACATATTTCCGTTTTCACCAGAAACCTCAAATCGCTCCCGAGTGTCCCTTAACTGACTAACCTAAAACATTGCTAAAATACTGCTCAATGAAAACAGAAGCTTAACTGTGCGAGTGGAATTCAAGCAACCTAGAGAAGTTTCACAGACAGTTTCCTTCTGGCGTTTATTGGATGGTATTTCTTTTTCAGCATATTATTAAGAGTGTTCCCAAATGTCCTTTCCCAGGTATCACAGAAACAGCGATTTAAAACTGGTCAATCCAAAGAACGATTTACTCTATGAGATGAATACACACTTCACAAAGCAGTTGCTCAGAAAGTTTCTCTCCAGTTTTCACCAGAAGACGTTTCCTTTCTCACCACAGGCCTCTGGGTGTCACTTAATATCCTTTCACAATTTCCTCAAAGACATAATTTCCAAACTAGGCGACTTAGTGTCACGTTTAGCACTCTGAAATGAATGTACACGTCAGACAGCAGGATCTTGGAACGATTTTTTCTGGGTATTTTTCCGGATATTTGAATTTTTGCTATAGTCTTCAATACGCAGCAAAATATCTCATTTTCACTTTTACAAGAACAGTGTTCAAACACTGACTTGTGAGAAAAGAGGTATAATTCCCTGACTGGAATGCAGACATCATAAAGCAGTTTCTCAGAAAGTTTCTCTCCAATTGTTATGTGAAGATATCTCCTGTTTCCCCATGAGCCTGTATGAGCTCCCGAATGTCCCTTCAGGAATCCATCCATGATGCACTTTCAAAACTGCGTAATGGAAAAACAGTTTCATCTATGTGAGTTTAATGGACATATCTGTCACAACGCAGTTTCACAGAAAGTTTCTTTCCAGTTTTTCTCTGAGGATATTTCCTTATCCACCATAGTAGTAAATATACTCCTGAATGTCCCCGGTACCTATTTCTCCCAACGGGATTCCCTAAAACCCTATGAGAAGAAAAGTATTACTCTCTGTGGGAAATGCATGCGTCACAAAGCATTTCTTCATATATCTCCTCTCGAGTATCTATCTGAAGATATTTCCATTTTCACCGTTAGCCTCAAATCGCTCCCGATTATCCCTTAGCTGACTCATGTAAAACAGTGTTAGGATACTACTAAATGAAAAGGGAAGATTAACTGTGTGATTGTACTTGATATGACCTGGAGCGGTTTCGCAGAATGTTTCCTTCTGGTTTCTATCGGAAGATATTTATTTTTCAGCATATTCTTAAGAGCGTTCCCAAAGGTTCTTTCTCAGGTTCCCCAGAAACATTGATTTCAAACTGCTCAACCCAAAGAATGATGTAACTCTACGAGATGAATACAGACATCACAAAGCAATTGCTCTGCAAGCTTCTCTCCGGTTTTCATTGGAAGTCGTTTCCTTACTCACCACAAGCCCAGGGGCACCTCTTATAACACCTGAAAGATTCCTCAAAGACAGAGCTTCCAAACTGGGCAATGTGGTGTAAGGTTTAACTCTCTGAAATGAATGCACACGTTACAGATCACTGTATTGGAACGCTTTTTTCTGGGTTTTATTTCAGGATATTCCAGTTTTCTCAATAGTTTTCAATGCGCTGGAAAATATCACCTTTTCACTTTCAGAAGAACCTTGTTCAAACACTGCCTTATGATGAAAGAGGTATAACTCCCTCAGTGGAATTCACACACCACAAAGCAGTTTCTCAGAACGCTTCTATCCAGTTTTTGTCTGACAATATCTCCTTCTATGCCATATGCCTGAATGTACTCCCAAATGTCCTTTCATGAATCTGTCCATAATACAGTTTCAAAACGGTGTAATATACAGAAAATTTTCTCTATGTGAGATGAATAGACATATCTATCACATAGCAGTTTCACAGAAAGCTTCTTTCTGGTTTTTTTCTGAGTATATTTCCTTTTACACCATAGCCATCCATATACTCTCGAATGTCCCCTGCAGCATTTTCTCCAAATGGGATTCCGCAACACTCAATGAGAAGTAAACTATAACTCTGTGAATAGAATTCACAGGTCATAAAGCAGCTCCTAAGATATCTTCTCTTCTGTGTCTGTCTGAATATAATTTCATTTTCACCATAAGCCTCAAAGGGTTCCCGTGTATCCCTTCACTGACCCTCCGAAAAGAATGTTAGAATACTGCTCAATGACAACAGAAGCTTAACTGTGCGAGTGGAATTCATGTCACCTGGAGCAGTATCACAGATTGTTTCCTTCTCTTTTTTATTGGAGGGTGTTTCTTATTCACATATTCTTGAGAGCGTTCCCAAATGTCCTTGCTCAGGTTCCACAGAAACAGAGATATCAAATTGCTCAATCCAAACAATGATTTAAATCTATGAGATGATTATGCACATCACAAAGCGGTTGCTCTGAAAAGTTCTCTGCACTTTTCATCAGAAGATGTTTCCTTTCTCACCACAAGCACAGGGGAAGCACTTAATATCCCTTCACAAATTCCTCAAAGACAGAACTTCCAAACTGGGCAATGTAGTGTAAGCTTTAACTCTCTCAAACGAATGCACACATCAGAGAGGAGTTTCTTAGAACGATTTCTTCCTGGTTTTAATTCAGGATATTTCACATTTCACCTAATTCTTCAATTCACTGCAAAATATCCCTTTTTCAGTTTGACAGGAACAGTGTTAAAAAAGTTCCTTATGAGAAAAGAGGTATAATTCCCTGAGTGGAATGCACACATTACAAAGCAGTTTCTCAGAAAGCTTCTATGCAGTTTTCATGTGAATATATCTCCTATTTTGCCACAGGCTTGAATGTGCTTCCTAATATCCCTTAGCGTTTCTGCCCATTACATTGATTCAAAACTGCGTAATAGAAAAAATTTTGTCTCTGATAGTTGAGTAGATATATATATACCACCATGCACATTCAGAAAGCTTCTTTCAAGTTTTTGTCTAATGATATTTCCTTCTTCACCAAAGCAGTCCCTGTATTCCTGAATATCCCCATGTAGCTCTTTCTCCAAATGGGATTCCTCAATCTTCTAGAAGAAAAAATGTATAACCCTGTGAGTGGAATACACATTTCACAAAAGAGCTCCTCGGAAATCTTCTCTCCGATATGTATCTCAAGATGTTTTTCACCGAAATCCTCAGAGCACTACAGCATATCACTTCACAGACTAACCAAAAACAGTGTTAGAATACTGCTCAATGAAAACCGAAGCTTACCTGTGCGAGTGGACATCACGGGACAAAGAGAAGTCTCACAGAAAGTTTTCTTCTGTTTTTTATCGGAGGGTATTTCTTTTTCAGCATATTTTTAAGAGTGTTCCTAAATGTCCTTTCTCAGATTCCACAAAAACAGTGAGTTCAAACTCCTCAATCCAAAGAATGATTTAATTCTATGGGATGCGTACACACATTACAAAGCAGTTACTCCCAAAGATTTTGTCCAGTTTTCAACGGAAGGCATTTCCTTTCTCACCACAAGTCTCTGGGAGCCATTTAATATCCCTTCACAGATTCTTCAAAGACAGAGTTTTCAAACTGGGCAACGTAGTGTAAACTTTAATCTCTGAAATAAGTGCACACCTCAGAGTGCAATTTCTTGGAATCCTTCTTTCTTAATTTTATTTCAGTATATTTCACTTTTCGCCCTAGTCTTCAATGTGCTGCAAAATGTCAATTTTTTCATTTTTCCAGAAACGGTGTTCAAACTCTGCCTTATGAGAAAAGAGGTATAGAACCCTGAGTGGAATGCACACATCTCAAAGCACTTTCTCAGACAGCTTCTCTCCACTTTTTATCCGAAGATAACTCCCTTTTCACCGTATGCCTGAATGTCCTGCCGAACGTCCCTTCGCGAATCCATCCATGGCAGACTTTCAAAACTGCATAATATAAAGAAAATTTTATCCATGTGAAGTGAATAGACATATCTATCACAAGCAGTTTCACAGAAAGCTTCTTTCCACTTTTGTCTGAGGATAGTTTCTTTTTCACAATAGACTTTCATATACTCCCATATGTCCCCTGGTCCCTTTTTCTCCAAACGTGATTTAACATTCCTGTTTGAGAAGAAGAGTTAGTCTCTGTGAGTAGAATGCACATGTCACAAGGCTGCTCCTTGGAAATCTTCCTCCAGTATCTATCTAAAGATATTTACGTTTTCAGTGGAAACCTCAAATCCCTCCCCAGTATCCCTTAGCTGATCAATCAAAAACAATGTTAGAATACTTCTCAATGAAAACAGAAGCTTAACTGTGCGAGTGGAATTCAAGCGACCTAGAGAAGTTTCACAGACAGTTTCCTTCTGACGTTTATCTTTAGACGTTTATTTTTCTTTTTCAGCCTATTATTAAGATTGCTCCCAAATATTCTTTCTCAGGTATCACAGAAACAGCGATTTAAAACTGTTCAATCCAAAGAACGATTTCACTCTATGAGATGAATACACACATCACAAAGGAGTTGCTCCGAAAGTTTCTCTCCTGTTTTCATCGGAGGACGTTTTCCTTTCTCACCATAAGAGTCACGGTGTCACTTAATATCCCTTCACAATTTCCTCAAAGACAGAGTTTCCATACTGCGTGGCTTAGTGTCATCTTTAACACTCTGAAATGAATGTACACGTCAGAGAGCAGTTTCTTGGAATGCTCTTTTCTGGGTTTTATTTCCGGATATTTCAATTTTCACCATAGTCCTCAATATGCTGCAAAGTATCTCTTCTTCACCCTTACAGGAACAGTGTTCAAACACTGCATTGTGAGAAAAGAGGTATAACTCCCAGAGTGGAATGCAGACATCACAAGGCAGTTTCTCAGAAAGTTTCTCTCAAAATGTTTTCTGAAGATATCTCCTGTTTCCCCACAAGCCTGTATGTGCTCCTGAATGTCCCTTCGTGAATCCATCCATGATGCAGTTTCAAAGCTGCATAATGGAAAGACAGTTTCATCTATGTGAGATTGATAGACATATCAGTCACAAAGCAGTTTCACAGAAAGTGTCTTTCCACTTTTCGTCTGAGGATATTTCCTTTTCCACCATAGCAGTAAATATACTCCTGAATGTCCCCAGTAGCTATTACTCCCAGCGGGATTCCATAAAACCCTATGAGAAGAAAAGTTTAACTCTATGTGGGAAATGCATGAGTCACAAAGCATTTATTCATCAATATCCTCTTGAGTATCTATCTGAAGATATTCCCGTTTTCACCATAGGCCTTGAAGTGCCGCCAAGTATCCCTTAGCTGACTCTCATAAAACAGTGTTAGCATACTGTGCTATGAAAACGGAAACTTAACTGTGTGATTGTACTTGATATGACCTGGAGCAGTTTCACAGAAGGTTTCCTTCTGGTTTCTATCGGAGGATATTTCTTTTTCATCATATTCCTGAGGGCGTTCCCAAATGTTCTTTCTCAGATTCCACAGAAACAGTGATTTCAAACTGCTCAACCCAAAGTATTATGGTACTCTACGTGATAAATACACACATTGCAAAGCAGTTGGCCAGCAAGCTTCTCTCCAGTTTTTATCGGAACTGATTTCCAAACTCACCATCAGCCTAGGGGCGCCTCTAAATAACACATGAAAGTTTCCTCAAAGACAGAGCTTCCAAACTGGGCAATGTAGTGTAAGCTTTAACTCCCTCAAATGAATGCACACGTTAGAGAGCATTGTCTTGGAATGCTTCTTTCTGGGTTTTATTTCAGGATATTGCAATTTTCGTGATAGTTTTCAACAAGTCGCAAAATATCACTTTTTCACTTTCAGAAGAACCTTGTTCAAACACTGCTTTATGATGAAAGAGTTATAACTCCCTCAGTGGAATGCACACACCACAAAGGACTTTCTTAGAAACTTCTCTCAGTTTATGTCTGACGATATCTCCTTTTACACCGTACACCTGAATGTGCTCCCAAATGTCCCTTCGCGAATCTGTCCATGATGCAGTTTCAAAACTGCGTAATACAACATCTCCTCAGATATCTTCTCTCCAGTGTCTGTCTGAAGATGTTTTCGTTTTCACTGTAAGCCTCAAAGCACTCCTGAGTATCCCTTAGCTGACTCACTGAAAAGAGTGTTAGAATACTGCTCAATGAAAACAGAAGATTAACTGTGAGAGTGGAATTCAAACGACCTAGAGAAGTTTCACAGACAGTTTCCTTCTGGCTTTTATCGGATGGTATTTCTTTTACTGCATATTATTAAGATAGTTCCCAAATGTCCTTTCTCAGGTATCACAGAAACCACGATTTAAAATTGCTCAATCCAAAGAACGATTTAAATCTATGAGATGAATACACACATCATAAAGCAGTTGCTCTGAAAGTTTCTATCTAGTTTTCATTGGAAGACTTTTCCTTTCTCAGCACAAGCCTCTGGGTGTCACTTAATATCCCTTCACACTTTCCTCAAAGACAGAGTTTCCAAACTGGGCGACTTAGTGTTAAATTTAACACTCTGAAATAAATGTACGCATCAGAGAGCAGTTTCTTGAAATGCTTTTTTCTGGGTTTTATGTCTGGATATTTTGATTCTCGCCATAACCTTAAATACAGTGCAAAATATCTCTTTTTCGCTTTTACAGGAACAGTGTTCAAACACTGACTTGTGAGAAAAAAGAGGTATAACTCCCTGAGTGGAATGCAGACATCACAAAGCAGTTTCTCAGAAAGTTTCTCTCCAATTGTTTTCTGAAGATAACTCCTATTTCCACACCAGCCTCTATGTGCTCTCGAATGTCCCTTCACAAATCCGTCCATGATGCAGTTTCAAAGCTGCGTAATATAAGGCAGTTTCATCTATGTGAGATGAATGGACATATTGGTCACAAAGCAGTTTCACAGAAAGTTTCTTTCCAGTTTTTGTCTGAGGATATTGTCTCTTCCGCCATAGCAGGAAATGTACTCCTGAATGTGCCCGGTAGCTATTTCTCCCATTGGGATTAAATAAACTCCTATGAGAAGAAGAGTTCAACTCTGTGTGGGAAATGGATACGTCACAAAGCATTTCTTCATAAATCTCCTCTTGAGAGTCTATCTGAAGATATTTCAGTTTTCACCGTTAGCCTCAAAGCACTCCCGATTATCCCTTAGCTGACTCAGGAAGAACAGTCTTAGGATACTGCTCAATGAAAATGCCAGATTAACTGTGTGAGTGGTCTTGATATGACCCTAGCGGTTTCCCAGAATGTTTCCTTCTGGTTTTTATCAAAGGATATTTCTTTTTCAGCATATTCTTAAGAAAGGTCCCAAATGTTCTTTCTCACTTTCCATAGATACAGAGATTTCAATCTGCTCAATGCAATGTATGATGTATCTCTATGAGATGAATATACACATCACAAATGAGTTGCTACGAAAGCTTCTCTCCAGTTTTCTTCTGAAGTTTTCTCCTTACTCACCCAAAGCCCAGGGGCGCCTCTTAATGACACCTCAAATATTCCTCAAAGACAGAGTTTCCAAGCTGGGCAATGTAGTGTAAACTTTAACTCTCTGAAATGAATGCCCACGTTAGAGAGCATTTTATTGGAACGCTTCTTTCTGGGTTTTATTTCAGGATATTTCACTTTTCGCGATAGTTTTCAGCATGCTGCAAAATACCGCTGTTTCACTTTCAGAAGAACCTTGCTCAAACACTGCCTTATGATGAAAGAGGTATAGCTCCCTCAGTGGAATGCACACACCACAAAGCAGTTTCTCAGAAAGCTTCTCTCCAGTTTTTGTCTGACGATATCTCCTTTTAGAAAGTACGCCTGAATGTGCTCCCAAATGTCCCTTCGAGAATCTGTCCATGACGCAGTTTCAAAACTGCATAATATAAGGAAAATTTTCTCTATGTGAGATGAATAAACATATCTATCAGATAGAGTGTCACAGAAAGCTTCTTTTCAGTATTTGTCTGAGTATATTTCCTCTTTCACCATAGCCGTCCATATACTCTCAAATGTCCCATGGTAGCGTTTTGTCCAAATGGGATTCCGCAATACTCTATGAGAAGAAAACTGTAACTCTATGAGTGGAATTCACACGTTACCAACCAGGTCCTCAGATATCTTCTCTCCAGTATCTTTCTGAAGATATTTTCATTTTCACCATAAGACTCAAAGTGATCCTGAGTATCCCTTAGCTGGCTCACCGAAAAGAGTGTTGGAATACTGCTCAATGAAAACAGAAGCTTAACTGTGATAATTGTATTCAAGTGATCTAGAGCAGTGTCACAGAGTGTTTCCTCCTCTTTTTTATTGGAAGGTGTTTCTTTTTCACATATTCTTGAGAGCGTTCCCAAATGTCTCTGCTCAGGTTCCACAGAAACAGAATTGGACACTGCTCAAGCCAAACACTGATTTAACTCAATGATATGATTACACACATCACAAAGCAGTTGCTCTGAAAACTTCTCTGCAGTTTTCATCAGAAGACGTTTCCTTTCTCACCACACGCCCAGGGGAAACACTTAATATCCCTTCACAAATTCCTCAAAGAGAAAGCTTCCAAACTGGGCAATGTAGCGTTTCCTTTAACTATCCGAAATGAATGCACACGTCAGAGAGGAGTTTATTAGAGTGCTCCTTTCCTGATTTTAATTCAGGATATTTCACATTTCGCCAAAGTCTTTAATTCGCTGCATATTATCACTTTTTCAGTTTTCCAGGAACAGTGTTCAAAAAGTGCCTAATGAGAAAAGAGGTATAATTCCCGGAGTGGAATGCACACATCACCGAGCAGTTTCGCAGAAAGTTCCTTTCCAGTTTTTATGGGAAGATATCTCCTATTTCCCCAGAGGACTGAAAGTCTCCTTAATGTTCCTTCACGTTTCCATCCATTAAGCTGTTTCAAAACTGCTTAATAGAAAAAAGTTTTAACTATGGGAGGTGAATAGACATATCTACCACAACGCAGTTTCACAGAAAGCTTCTTTCCCATTTTTGGCTGATATTTCCTTTTTCACTGTAGCAGTCCCTATATTCCCGAATGTCACCTTGCAGGTTTTTCTCCAAGCCGGATTCCCCAATCTTCTAGGAGAAAAGAAATATAACCCTGTGAGTATAATGCACATGTCACAAAGCAGCTCCTCGGAAATCTCTCCAGTATATATCTGAAGATGTCTCCTTTTTCACCAAAACCCTCAGAGCGCTCCAACTTATCACTTCACAGACTAAAGAAACAGTGTTAGAAAACTGCTCAATGGAAACCGAAGCTTAACTGTGCGAGTGGACTTCATGTGACAAAGAGCAGTTTCACAGAAAGTTTTCTTCTGTTTTTTGTCGGAGGATATTTCTTTTTCAGCATAATATTAAGAGCGTTCCCAAATGTCCTTTCTCAGGTTCCACAGAATCAGTGAGTTCAAACTGCTCAATGCAAAGAGTGATTTAATTCTATGATATGTGTACACACATTACAAAGCAATTACTCCCAAAGATTCTGTCCAGTTTTCATCGGAAGGCATTTCTTTCTCGCCACAAGCCTCAGAGCGCCACTTAATATCCTTTCACAGATTCTTCAAAGACAGAGTTTCCAAACCGGGAAACATAGTGTAAACTTAAACTTTCTGAAATGAATACACACGTCAGAGTTCAGTTTCTTGAAATCCTTCTTTCTGGGTTTTATTTCAGGATATTTGACTTTTCGCCATAGGCTTCAATGCACTGCAAAATGTCACTTTTTGAGTTTTACAAGAACAGTGTTCAAATTCAGCCTTATGAGAAAAGAGGTATAAATCCCTTACTGTAATACACACATCTCAGAGAACTTTCTCAGACAGCTTCTCTCCAGTTTTTTTGTGATGATAACTCCCTTTTCACTGTACGCCTGAATGTCCTGCTGAACGTCCCTTCGGGAATCCGTCCATGGCAGACTTTCAAAACAGCGTAATAGAAAGAACGTTTTATCCATGTGAAATGAATAGACATATCTATCACAAAGCAGTTTCACAGAAAGCTTCTTTCCATTTTTTGTTGAGGATAGATCCTTTTTCACCATAGCCTTTCATATATTCCCGAATGTCCCCTGATAGTTTTTTCTCCAAATGCGATTTCCCATTCCTGTTTGAGAAGAAAAGTATATCTCTGTGAGTAGAATGCACACGTCACAATGCCGCTCCTTGGGAATCTTCCTCCCGTATCCATCTAAAGATATTTCCGTATTCACGAGAAGCCTCAAATCGCTCCTGAGTACCTTTTAGCTGATTAAACTAAGACATTGTTAGAATGCTGCTCAATGAAAACAGAAGCTTAACTGTGAGAGTGGAATTCAAGAGACCTAGAGAAGATTCACAGACAGTTTCCTTCTTGCGTTTATCGGATGGTATTTCTTTTTTTTTTTGGGGGGGACGGAGTCTCGCTCTGTTGCCCAGGCGGCAGTGCAGTGACCAGATCTCAGCTCACTGTATGCTCCGCCTCCTGGGTTTACACAATTCTCCTGCCTCAGCCTCCGAGTAGCTGGGACAGCAGGCGCCCGCCACCTCGCTCAAGTGGTTTTTTGTATTTCTTTTTTTTTATTATTATACTTTAAGTTCTAGGGTACATGTGCATAACATGCAGGTTTGTTACATATGTATATATGTGCCATGTTGGTGTGCTGCACCCATCAACTCATCAGCACCCATCAATTCATCATTTATATCAGGTATAACTCCCCAATGCAATCCCTCCCCCCCTCCCCATGATAGGCCCCAGTGTGTGATGTTCCCCTTCCCAAGTCCAAGTGATCTCATTGTTCAGTTCCCACCTATGAGTGAGAACATGCGGTGTTTGGTTTTCTCTTCTTGTGATAGTTTGCTAAGAATGATGGTTTCCAGCTGCATCCATTTCCCTACAAAGGACGCAAACTCATCCTTTTTTATGGCTGCATAGTATTCCATGGTGTATATGTGCCACATTTTCTTAATCCAGTCTGTCACAGATGGACATTTGGGTTGATTCCAAGTCTTTGCTATTGTGAATAGTGCCGCAATAAACATACGTGTGCATGTGTCTTTGTAGTAGCATAATTTATAATCCTTTGGGTATATACCCAGTAGTGGGATGGCTGGGTCATATGGTACATCTAGTTCTAGATCCTTGAGGAATCGCCATACTGTTTTCCATAATGGTTGAACTAGTTTACAATCCCACCAACAGTGTAAAAGTGTTCCTATTTCTCCACATCCTCTCCAGCAACTGTTGTTTCCTGACTTCTTAATGATTGCCATTCTAACTGGTGTGAGATGGTATCTCATTGTGGTTTTGATTTGCATTTCTCTGATGGCAAGTGATGATGAGCATTTTTTCATGTGTCAGTTGGCTGTATGAATGTCTTCTTTTGAGAAATGTCTGTTCATATGCTTTCCCCACTTTTTGATGGGGTTGTTTGTTTTTTTCTTGTATATTTGTTTGAGTTCTTTGTAGATTCTGGATAATAGCCCTTTGTCAGATGAATTATTAGAGATGGGGTTTCACCGTATTAGCCATGATGGTTTCGATTTCCTGACCTTGTGATCCACCCGTTTCAGCCTCCCAAAGTGCTGTGATTAGATGCTTGAGCCACAGTGCCTGTCCCGGATGGAATTTCTTTTACAGCATATTATTAAGAGCGTTCCCAAATATCCTTTCCCAGGTATCACAGAAACAGCGATTTAAAATTGCTCAATCCAAAGAACGATTTAACTCTATGAGATGAATACACACATCACAAAGCAGTTGCTCCGAATGTTTCTCTCCAGTTTTCATCAGAGGACGTTTCGTTTCTCATCACAAGACTCCAGGTGTCACTTATTATCCCTTCACAAGTTCCTCAAAGACAGAGTTTTAAAACTGGGCAACTTAGCATAAGCTTTAACAGTCTGAAGTGAATGTACTCGTCAGAGAGCAGTTTCTTTTAACGCTTTTGTCGGGGTTTTATTTCCGGATATTTCAATTTTCACCATAGACTTCAATGCTTTCAAAATATGTATTCTTCACTTTTACAGGAGTAGAGTTCAAACACTACCTTGTGAGAAGAGGTATAACTCCCTGAGTGGAATGTAGACATCACTAAGCAGTTTCTCAGAAAGTTTCTCTCCAATTGTTATCTGAAGATATCTCCTGTTTCCCCACGAGCCTGTATATGCTCACGAATGTCCCTTGGCAAATCCGTCCATGATGCAGTTTGAAAACTGCGTAATAGAAGGACAGTTTCATCTATGTGAGATGAATAGACATATCTGTCCCAAAGCAGTTTCACAGAAAGTTTCTTTCCAGTTTTTGTCTGTGGATATTTCCTTTCCCACCGTAGCAGTAAATGTACTCCTGAATGTCCCCGGTGGCTCTTTCTTGCAATGGGATTCCATAAATCCCTATGAGAAGAAAAGTTTAACTCTGTGTGGGTAATGCATACATCACAAAGCATTTATTCATCAATCTCCTCTCTAGTATCTATCTGAAGATATTTCCGTTCTCACAGTTAGCCTCAAAGCGCTCCCGATTACCCCTTAGCTGACCCATGTAAAACAGTGTTAGGATACTGCTCAATGAAAACAGAAGCTTAACTGTGTGAGTGGACTTGATATGACCTGTAGCAGATTTACAGAATTTTTCCTTCTTGTTTCTATCGGAGAATCTTTCTTTTTCAGCATATTCTTAAGAGTGTTCCCAAATGTTCTTTCTCAGGTTCCACAGAAACAGTGATTTCAAACTCCTCCACCCAAAGAATGATGTAACTCTATGAGATGAATACACACATACCAAAGCAGTTGCTCCTCAAGCTTCTCTCCAGTATTCATCGGAAGTCATTTTCTTACTCACCACAAGCCCGGGGTCCCTCTTAATAACACCTCAAAGATTCCTCAAAGACTGAGTTTCTAAACTGGGCAATGTAGTGTAAACTTTACCTCTCTGAAATGAATGTCTGTGTTAGAGAGCATTTTCTTGGAATGCTTCCTTCTGTGTTTTAATTCAGGATATTTCACTTTTTGCAACAGTTTTCAACGCATTCCACAAAATCACTTTTCACTTTCAGAAGAACCTTGTTGAAAAACTGCCTTATGATGAAAGAGGTATAATTCCCTCAATGGAATGCACACACCACAAAGTAGTTTCTCAGAAAGCTTCTCTCAAGGTTTTGTTGGCAAATATCTCCTTTTACACCGTATGCCAGAATGTGCTCCCAAATGTCTCTTTGTGAATCTGTCCATGATGCAGTTTCGAAACTGCGTCTTGTAAAGAAAATTTTGTCTATGTGAGATGAATCGACATATCTATCACATAGCAGTTTCACAGAAAGCTTCTTTCCAGTTTTTTTCAGAGTATATTTCCTTTTTCACCATAGCCGTCCTCATACTCTCGAATGTCCCATGGTAGCATTTTCTCCAAACGGGATTGTGCAATACTCTATGAGAAGAAAACTATAACTCTCTCTGGTATGTATCTGAAGATGTTTTCCTTTTCACCATAAGCCTCAAAGCGCTCCCGAGTGTCTCTTAGCTGACTCACCTAAAAAAAGTGTTAGAATATTGCTCAATGAAAACAGAAGCTTAACTGTGCGAGTTTAATTCACGTGACCTAGAGTAGTATCACAGAGTGTTTCCTTCTCTTTTTTTATTGGAGGCTATTTCTTTTTCACATATTCTTGAGAGTGATCTCAAATGTCCTTGCTCAGTTTCCTCAGAAACAGAGAGATCAAACTGCTCATTCCCAATAATGATTTAACTCTATGAGATGATTACAAACATCACAAAGCCGTTGATCTGAGAGATTCTCTGCAGTTATCATCAGAAGACGTTTCCTTTCTCACCACAAGCTCAGGGGAACCACTTAATATCCCTTCACAGATTCCTCAAAGACAGAGCTACCAAAAGGGAGAATGTACTGTAAACTTTAACTCTCTGAAATAAATGCACACGTCAGAGTGCAGTTTTATGGAATACCTCTTTCTGGGTTTTTTTTTTCAGGATATTTCACTTTTCGCCACGATCTTCAATGTGCGCAAAATATCACAGTTTCAGTTTTACAGGAACAGTGTTCAAACACTGCCTTATTAGAAAAGAGGTATAAATCCCTGAGTGGAATGCTCACATCTTAAAGTATTTTCTAAGAAAGCTTCTCTCCAGTTTCTATCTGAAGATAACTCCTTTCCACCATATGCTTCAATGTCCTGAGAACGTCCCATCACGAATCCGTCCATGGCAGACTTTCAAAACTGTGTAAGGGTAAGAATATTTTATCCATGTGAACTGAATAGACATATCTATCACAAAGCAGTTTCACAGAAAGCTTCTTTCCAGGTTTTGTCTGAGGATAGTTCCTTTTTCACCATAACTTTTCATATACTCCAGAATGTCCCCTGGTCGCTTTTTCTCCAAACAGGATTTCCCATTCCTCTCTGAGAAGGAAAGCATATCTCTGTGAGTAGAATGCACATGTCACAAGGCCGCTCTTTGGAAATCTTCCTCCAGTATCTATCTAAAGATATTTCCGTTTTCACCGGAAGCCTGTAATTGCTCCTGTGTATACCTTAGTTGATTAACCTAAAACATTGTTAGAATACTGCTCAATGAAAACAGAAGCTTAACTGTGCGAGTGGAATTCAAGCGACCTAGAGAAGTTTCACACACAGTTTCCTTCTGACGTTTATCGGATGGTATTTCTTTATCAACATATTATTAAGAGCGCTCCCAAATGTCCTTTCTCAGGTATCACAGAAACAGCAATTTAAAACTGCTCACTCCAAAGAATGATTTAACTCTATGAGATGAATGCACCCATCACTAAGCAATTGCTCTGAAAGTTTCTCTCTAGTTTTCATCGGAAGACGTTTCCTTTCTCACCACAAGCATATGGGTTTCACTTAATATCCCTTCTCAATTAACTCAAAGAGAGATTTTCCAAACTGGGTGACTTAGCGTAATCTTTAACACTCTGAAATGAATGTACACGTCAGAGAGCAGTTTCTTGGAACGCTTTTTTCTGTGTGTTATTTCCAGATCTTTCAATTTTTGCCATAGTCTTCAATACGCTGCAAAATATCTCTTTTTCACTCTTACAGGAAGAGTGTTCAAAAACTGCCTTGTGAGAAAAGAGGTATAACTCCCTGAGTGGAATGCAGACATCACAAAGCAGTTTCTCAGAAAGTTTCTCTCCAATTGTTATCTGAAGATATCTCCTATTTCCCCGCCAGCCTGTATGTGAACCCGAATGTCCCTTCGCAAATCTGTCCATGATGCAGTTTCAAAACTGCGTAATATGAAGACAGTTTCATCTATGTGAGATGAATAGACATATCTGTCACAAAGCAGTTTCACAGAAAGTTTCTTTCCAGTTTATGTCTGAGCATATTTCCTTTTCAACTATAGCAGTAAATATACTCCTGAATGTTCCTGGTAGCTATTTCTCCCAATGGGATTCTATAAATCCCTATGAGAAGAAGTTTAACTCTGTGTGGGAAATGCATACGTCACAATCATTCCTTCATCAATCTCCTCTTGAGTATCTATCTGAATATATTTCCGTTTTCACCACTAGCCTCAAAGCACTCCCGATTTTCCATCAGCTGACTCACGTAAAATGGTGTTAGGACACTGATCAATGAAAACAGAAATTTAACTGTGCGTGTGGACTTGATACGACCTGTAGTGGATTCACGGAATGTTTCCTTCTGACCTTTATAGGACTATATTTTTTTTCAGCATACTCTTAGGAAAGTTCCCAATTGTTTTTCTCAGTTTGCACAGAAACATTGATTTCAGACTGCTTAACCAAAAAATTATGTAGCGCTATGAGATGAATGCACACATCACAAAACAGCTGCTCTGAAAGCTTCTCTCCAGTTTTCATCGGAAGTCATTTCCTTACTCACCAAAAGGCCAGGGGCACCTCTTAATAACATCTCAAAGACTAATCAAAAACAGAGCTTCCAAACTGAGCAATATGGTGTAAGCTTTAACTCTCTGAAATGAAAGCACACGTTAGAGAGCGTTGTCTTGGAACACTTCTATCTGGGTGTCATTTCAGGATATTTCACTTTTCGTGATAGTTTTCAAAGTTTTGCAAAATATCACTTCTTCACTTTCAGAAGAACTTTGTTCAAACACTGCCTTATGATGAAAGAGATGTAACTCCCTCACTGGAATGTACACACCACAAAACAGTTTCTCAGAAAGCTTCTCTCCAGTTTTTGTCTGATGATATCTCCTTTTAGAAAGTACGCCTGAATTTGCTCCCAAATGTCCCCTCGTGAATCTGTCCATGATACAGTTTCAAAACTGCATAATATACAGAAAATTATCTCTATGTGAGATGAATAGACATATCTATCACATAGCAGTTTCACAGAAAGCTTCTATCCAGTGTTTTCCTGAGTATATTTCCTCTTTCACTATAGCTGTCCATATACTCTCAAATGTTCCCTGTAGCGTTTTCTCAAAATGGGATTCCACAATACTCTATGAGAAGAAAAGTACAACTCTATGAGTGGAATTCACACATTACAAACAGCTCCTCAGATATCTTCTCTGCAGTATCTGTCTGAAGATATTTTCGTATTCACCATAAGCCTCAAAGCGCTCCCGAGTATCCCTTAGCTGACTCACCGAAAAGAGTGTTAGAATACTGCTCAATGAAAACAGAAACTTAACTGTGATACTTGTATTCACGTGACCTAGAGCAGTATCACAGAGTGTTTCCTTCTCTTTTTTATTGGAAAGTGTTACTTTTCACATATTCTTGAGAGCACTCCCAAATGTCTCTGCTCAGGTTCCACAGAAACAGAGATACCAAACTGCTCAATCCAAACAATGATTTAACTCTAAGAGATGATTGCACACATCACAAAGCTGTTGCTCTGAAAGCTTCTCTGCAGTTTTCTTCAGAAGACGTTTCCTTTCTCACCACAAGCCCAAGGGAACCAGTTAATATCCCTTCTCAAATTCCTCAAAGACAGAGCTTCCAAACTGGCAACGTAGTGTAAGCTTTACCTTTCAGAAATGAATGCACACGTCAGAGATGAGTTTCCTAGAATGCTCCTTTTTGTAATTCAGGATATTTCACATTTCAGCAAAGTCTTCAATTTGCTGCAAAATATCCCTTTTTCAGTTTTGCAGGAACAGTGTTCAAAAAGTGCCTTAGGAGAAAAGAGGTGTAATTCCCTGAGTGGAATGCACACATCACAAAGCAGTTTCTCAGAAAGCTTCTCTCCAGGTTTTATATGAAGATATCTCCTATTTCCCCACAGGCCTGAATGTCTCCCTAATGTCCCTTCACGTTTCAGTACATTATGCAGTTTCAAAACTGCATAATGAAATATGTTTTAACTATGGGAGCTGAATAGACATATCTACCACAACGCAGTTTCACAGAAAGCTTCTTTCCACTTTTTGTCTGATGATATTTCCTTTTTCACCATAGCAGTCCATATATTCCCAAATATCTCCTTGTAGCTTTTTCTCCAAAAGGGATTCCCAAATCTTCTAGGAGAAAAGAAGTATAAACTTGTGATTGGAATGCACATGTCAGAAAGCAGCACCTCGGAAATCTTCTCTCCCGTATTTATCTGAAGATGTCTCCTTTTTCATCAAAAGCCGCATAGCGCTCCAGCATATCACTTAACAGACTAAACAAAAACAATGTTAGAATACTGCTCACTGAAAAATGAAGCTTAACTGTGCGAGTGGACTTCATCTGACAAAGAGCAGTTTCACAGAAAGTTTTCTTCTGTTTTTTATCGGAGGGTATTTCTTTTCAGCATATTCTTAAGGGCATTCCCAAGTGTCCTTTCTCAGATTCCACCAAAACAGTGAGTTCAAACTGCTCAATCCAAAGAATGATTATTCCTCTGAGATGCATACACACATTACAATGCAGTTACTCCGAAAGATTCTGTCCAGTTTTCATCAAAAAGCATTTCCTTTTGCAACGCAATCCTCCGGGCACCACTTAATATTCCTTCACAGATTCGTCAGAGAGAGTTTCCTAACGGGGCAATGTAGTGGAAACTTTAACTCTCTGAAATGAATGCAAACGTCAGAGCACAGATTTTTGGAATCCTTCTGTCTGGGTTTTATTTCAGGATATTGCAATTTTCGCCAAATTCTTCAATTTGCTACAAATTGTCACTTTCTCAGTTTTACAGGAACAGTGTTCAAACACTGCCTTATGAGAAAAGAGGTATAAATCCCTGAGTGAAATTCACACGTCTCAAATAACTTTCTCAGACAGCTTCTCTCCAGTTTTTATCTGAAGATCACTACCTTTTCACCGTATGCCTGAATGTCCTGCCAAACCTCCCTTCACGAATCCGTCCATGGCAGACTTGCAAAACTGCGTAATACAAACAAAGTTTTATCCATGTGAAATGAATAGACATATCTATCACAAAGCAGTTTCACAGAAAGCTTCTTTCCAGTTTTTCTGTGAGGATAGTTCCTTTTTCACCATAGCCTTTCATATACTCCCGAATGTCCCCTGGTCCCTTTTTCTCCAAACGGGATTTCCCATTCCTCTATGAGAAGTAAAGTATATCTCTGTCAGTAGAATGCACATGTCACAAGGCCCCTCCTTGGAAATTTTCCTCCGGTATCTATCTAAAGATATTTTCGTTATCACCAGAAGCCTGAAATCACTCACAAGTATCCCTTAGCCGATTAACCTAAAACATTGTTAGAATACTGCTCAATGAAAAGAGAAGCTTGAATGTGCGAGTGGAAAACAAGTGACCTTGAAAAATTTCACGGACTGTTTACTTCTGTCGTTTATCGGATGGTATTTCTTTTTCAGCATATTATTAAAAGCGATCTCAAATGTCCTTTCTCAGGTATCACAGAAACAGTGATTTAAAACTGCCGATTCCAAAGAACCATTTAACGCTGTGAACTGAATACTCACATCAAAAAGCAGTTGCTCCAAAAGTTTCTCTCTGGTGACATAGGAAGACGTTTCCTTTCTCACCGCAAGCCTCCGGGTATCACTTACTATCCCTTCAGAATTTCCTCAAAGACAGAGTTTCCAAACTGGGCGATTTAGTGTAAGCATTAACACTTTGAAATGAATGTACACGTCAGAGAGCAGTATCTTTTAATGCTTCTTTCTGGGTTTTATTTCCGTATATTTCAATTTTTGACATCGTCTTCAATACGCTGCAATATATCTCTTTTTCACCTTTACTGGAATAGTGTTCAAACACTGCCTTGTGAGTAAAGAGGTATAACTCTTTGAGTGGAATGCAGACATCACAAAGCAGTTTCTGAGAACGTTTCTCTCCAATTGTTATCTGAAAATATCTCCTATTTCCCCACCAGCATGTATGTGATCCCGAATGTCCCATCGCGAATCTGTCCATGATGCAGGTTCAAAACTGCGTAATAGGAAGACAGTTTCATCTGTGTGAGATAAATAGACATATTTGTCACAATGCAGTTTCACAGAAAGTTTCTTTCCAGTTTTTGTCTGAGGAGATTTCCTTTTCCACCATAGCAGTGAATATACTCCTGAATGTCCCCGGTAGCTATTTCTCCCAGAGGGATTTCATAAAACTCTCTGAGAAGAGAGGTTTAACTCTGTGTGTGAAATGCATACGTCACAAAGCATTTCTTCCTCAATCTCCTCTCAAGTATCTATCTGAAGATATTTCCATTTTCACCATTAGCCTCAAAGTGCTCCTGATTATCCCCTAGCTGACTCACGTAAAACGGTGTTAGGATACTGCTCAATTAAAACGGAAGCTTAACTGTGTCAGTGGACTTGGTATGACCTGGAGCGGTTTCACAGAATGTTTCCTTCTGTTTTCTATTGGAGGATATTTCTTTTTCAGCATATTCTTAAGAGTGTTCCCAAATGTTATTTCTCAGGTTCCACAAAAACAGTGATTTCAAACTCCTCAACCCAAAGAATGATGTAACTCTATGAGATGAATACACACATAACAAAGCAGTTGCTCCGCAAGCTTCCTTCCAGTTTTCATCAGAAGTCGTTTGCTTACTCACCACAAGCTCAGGGCCACCTCTTACTAACACCTCAAAGATTCCTCAAAGACAGAGTTTCCCAACTGGGCAATATAGTGTAAACTTTACCTCTCTGAAATGAATGCACGTGTTAGAGAGCATTTTCTTGGAACACTTCCTTCTGTTTTATTTCAGGATATTTCACTTTTCATGATAGCTTTCAACGCGTTGCAAAACATCACTTTTTCACTTTCAGAAGAACCTTGTTCAAACACTGCCTTATGATGAAAGAGGTAAAACTCCCTCAGTGGAATGTACACACCACAAAGCAGTTTCTCAGAAAGCTTAACTCAAGTCTTTGTCAGACAATATCACCTTTTACACCATAAGCCTGAATGTGCTCCCAAATGTCCATTCATGAATCTGTCCATGATGCAGTTTCAAAACTGCGTAATATACAAAAAATTTTCTCTATGTGAGATGAATAGCCATATCTATCACATAGCAGTTTCACAGAAAGCTTCTTCCCATTTTTTTTCAGAGTATATTTCCTTTTTCACCATAGGCCTCCTTATACACTCGAATGTCCCCTGGTAACGTTTTCTCCAAACCGCATTGCGCAATACTCTATGAGAAGAAAACTATAACTCTATGAATGGAATTCACACGTTAACAAGCAGCTCCTCAGATATCTTCTCTCGAGTATCATTCTGAAGACATTTTCCTTTTCACCAAAGCCTCAAAGCGCTCTCGAGTATCCCTTAGCTGACTCACCTAAAATAGTGTTAGAATACTGCTCAATGAAAACAGAAGCTTAACTGTGCGCGTGGAATTCACATAACCTAGAGCAGTAACACAGAGTGATTTCTTCTCTTTTTTATTGGAGGGTATTTCCTTTTCACACGTTCTTGAGAACCTCCTCAAATGTCCTTGCTCAGCTTCCACAAAAACAGAGATATCAAACTGTTCAATCCAAAGAATGATTTAACTCTCTGAGATGATTACACATATCACAAAGCAGTTGCTCTGAAAGCTTCTCTGCAGTTTCCATTGGAAGTCGTTTCCTTTCTCACCACAAGCCCAGGGGAACCACTTAATATCCCTTCACAGATTCCACAAAGGCAGTTTCCAATCGGGAAAACGTACAATAAACCTTAACTCTCTTAAATAAATGCACACATCAGAGCGCAGTTTCGTGGAAAACCTCTTTCTGGGTTTCATTTCAGGATATTTCACTTTTTCCATATTCTTAAATGTGCTGCAAAATGTCACTTTTTCAGTTTTACAGAAACAGTGTTGAAACACTGCCTTATGAGAAAAGATGTATAAATCCCTGAGTGGAATGCACACCTCTCAAGGCACTTTCTTATACAGCTTCTCTCCAGTTTTCATCAGAAGATGACTCACTTTTCACCATATGCCTGAATGTCCTGCTGAACATCTCTTCATGAATCCGTCCATGGCAGACTCTCAAAACTGCGTATTAGAAAGAAAATTTTATCCATTTAAAATGAATAGACATATCTGTCACAAAGCAGTTTCACAGAAAGTTTCTTTCCAGTTTTTGTCTGAGGAGAGTTCCTTTTTCACCACATTCTTTCATTTACTCCCGATCGTCCCCTTGTCACTTTTTCTCCGAACAGGATTTCCCATTCCTCTATGAGAAGAAAAGTATATCTCTGTGAGTAGAATGCACATGTCACAAAGATGTTCCTTGGAAATCTTCCTCCATTATCTATGTAAATACATTTGCGCCTTCACCGGAAGCCTCAAATGGTTCCCGAGTATGCCTTAGCTGATTAACCTAAAAGACTGTTAGAATACAGCTCAATGAAAATAGAAGCTTAACTGTGCGAGTGGAATTCAAGCGACCTAGAGAAGTTTCACAGACAGCCTCCTATTGTCGTTTATCAGATGGTATTTCTTTTTCAGCATATTATTAGAGCGATCTCAAATGTCCTTTCTCAGGTATCACAGAAACAGCGATTTAATACTGCTCAATCCAAAGAACGATTTAACACTATGAGATCAATATACATATCACAAAGTAGTTGCTCCAGAAAGTTTTTCTCCAGTTTTCATCGGAAGACGTTTCCTTTCTCACCACAATCCTCTGGGTGTCACTAAATATCGCTTCACAATATTTTCAAAGACAGAGTTTCCGAAGTGGGCAACTTATCAAGCTTTATCACTCTGAAACGAATGTACACGTCAGACAGTAGCATCTTGGAACGCTTTTTTCTGAGTTTTATTTCCGGATATTTCAATTTCGCCATAGTCCTCAATACACTGCAAAGTATCTCTTTTTCACTCTTACAGGAAGAGTGTTCAAACACTGCCTTGTGAGAAAAGAGGTATAACTCCCTGAGTGGAATGCAGACAACACAAATCAGTTTCTCAGAAAGTTTCTCTCCAATTGTTATTTGAAGATAACTCCTATTTCCCCACCAGCCTGTATGTTATCCCACATGTCCCTTCGCGAATCCGCTCATGATGCAGTTTCAAAACTGCGTAATAGAAGGACAGTTTCATCTATGTGAGATGAATAGACTTATCTCTCACAAAGCAGTTTCACAGAATGTTTCTTTCCAGTTTTTGTCTGAGGATATTTCCTTTTCCATCATAACACTAAATATACTCTTGAATGTCCCGGTAGCTATTGCTCCCACCTGGATTGTATAAAACCCTATGAGAAGAAAGGTTTAACTCTGTGTGGAAAATGCACACGTCACAAAGCATTTCTTCATCAATCTCCTCTCGAGTATCAATCTGTAGATATTTCCCTTCTCACCTTTAGCCTCAAAGCGCTCCCGATTACCCCTTTGCTGACTCACGTAAAACAGTGTTAGGATACTGCTCAATGAAAATGGAAGCTTAACTGTGCAAGTGGACTTGATATGACCTGGAGCGGTTTCACAGAATGTTTCCTTCAGGTTTCTATCGGAGGATATTTCTTTTTCAGCATATTCTTAAGAGTGTTCCCAGATGTTCTTTTTCAGTTTCCACAGAAACATTGATTTCAAACTTCTCAATCCAAAGAATGATGTAACGCTATGAGCTGAATACATACATCACAGAGCAGCTGCTCCGAAAGCTTCTCTCCAGTTTTCATTGGTAACCGTTTCCTTACTAACCACAAGCGCAGGGGCACCTCTTAATAACACCTCAAAGATTCCTCAAAACAGGGCTTCCAAACTGGACAATGAAGTATAAACTTTAACGCTCTGAAATGAATGCACACATTAGAGAGCATTGTCTTGGAACGCTTTTTTCTAGGTTTTATTTCAGGATATTTCAGTTTTCTCAATAGTTTTCAACGCACCGGAAAATATCACTTTTTCGCTTTCTGAAGAACCTTGTTCAAACACTGCGTTATGATGAAAGAGGTACAACTCCTTCAGTGGAATGCACAAACCACAAAGCAGTTTCTCAGAATGCTTCTATTCATTTTTTGTCTGATGATATCTCCTTTTACGCTGTATGCCAGAACGTGCTCCCAAATGTCCCTTCCCGAATCTGTCAATAACGCAGTTTCAAAACTGTGTAATATACAGAAAATTTTCTCTATGAGAGATGAATAGACATTTCTATCACATAGCAGTTTCATAGAAAGCTTCTTTCCAGTTGTTTTCTGAGTATATTTCCTTTTACACCATAGCCATCCATATACTCTCGAATGTCCCCTGCAGCATTTTCTCCAAATGGGATTCCGCAATACTCAATGAGAAGAAAACTATAACTCTATGAATAGAATTCACAGGTCACAAAGCAGGTCCTACGATATCCTCTCTTCAGTATCTGCCTGAAGATATTTTCGTTTTCACTGTAAGTCTCAAAGTGCTCCCGTGTATCCCTTCACTGACTCACCTAAAAGAGTGTTAGAATACTGCCCAATGAAAACAGAAGCTTAACTGTGTGAGTGGAATTCACGTGACCTGGAGCAGTTTCACAGAGTGTTTCCTTCTCTTTTTTATTGGAAGGTGTTTCTTTTTCACATATTCTTTGGAGCGTTCCCAAATGACCTTGCTCAGATTCCACAGAAACAGAGATATCAAACTGCTCAATCCAAACAATGATGTAAATCTACGAGATGATTATGCATATCACAAAGCAGTTGCTCTGAAAACTTCTCTGTACTTTTCATCAGAAGATGTTTCCTTTCTCACCACAAGCCCAGGGGAAGCACTTAATATCCCTTCACAAATTCCTCAAAGACAGGGCTTCCAAACTGGGCAACGTAGTGTAAGCTTTAACTCTTTGAAACGAATGCACACGTCAGAGAGGAGTTTCTTAGAATGCTTCCTTCCTGTTTTTAATTCAGGATATTTCACATTTCACCAAATTCTTCAATTCGCTGTAAAATATCCCTTTTTCAGTTTGACATGAACAGTATTCAAAAAGTTCCTTATGAGAAAAGAGGTATAATTCCCTGAGTGGAATGCACACATTACAAAGCAGTTTCTCAGAAAGCTTCTCTGTAGTTTTTATGTGAAGATATCTCCTATTTTGCCACAGGCCTGAATGTGCTCCCTAATGTCCCTTCCCCTTTCCGTCCATTACGTGGTTTCAAAACGTCATAACAGAAAAAGTTTTATCTATGATAGGTGAGTAGACATAGATACCACAATGCAGTTTCAGAAAGCTTCTTTCCAGTTTTTGTCTAATGATATATCCTTTTTCACCATAGCAGTCCCTGTATTCCCAAATGTCCCCTTGTAGCTCTTTCACCAACCGGGATTCCTCAATCTTCTATGAGAAAAAAAGGATAACCCTGTGAGTGGAATGAACATGTCACAAAAGAGCTCCTCGGAAATCTACTCTCCGATATGTATCTTAAGATGTTTACTTTTTCACAGAAAGCCTCAGAGCGCAACAGCATATCACTTCACAGACTAAACAAAAACAGTGTTAGAATACTGCTCAATAAAAATCGAACCTTAGCAGTGCAAGTGGACTTCACGTGACAAGGAGCAATTTCACAGAATGTTTTCTTCTGTTTTTTATCGGAGGGTATTTCTTTTTCAGCAAATTGTTAAGAGCGTTCCCAAATGTCCTTTCTCAGGTTCCACAGAAACAGTGAGTTCAAACTGCTCAATCCAAAGAATGATTTAATTCTATGAGATGCGTACACACTTTACAAAGCAGATACTCTGAAAGATTCTGTCCAGCTTTCATAGGAAGGCGTTTCCTTTCTCACCACAATCTTTCAGGCACCACTTAATATACCTTCAAATATTCTTCAAAGACAGAGTTTCCAAACGGGGCAACGTAGTGTAAACTTTAATCTCGGAAATGAGTGCACACATCAGATGCAATTTCTTGGAATCCTTCTTTCTGCATTTTATTTCAGGATATTTCACTTTTCACCCTAGTTTTCAACGCACTGCAAAATGTCACTTTTCAATTTTAGAGGAACAGTGCACAGACACTGCCTTATGAAAAAAGAGGTATAAATCCCTGAGTGGAATGCAGACATGTCAAAGCACTTTCTCAGAGAGCTTCTCTCCACTTTTTATCTGAAGATAACGCCCTTTTCACCATACGCCTGAATGTCCTGCCAAACGTCCTTTCGCGAATCCGTCCATGGGAGACTTTCAAAACTGTGTAATAGAAAGAAAGTTTTATCCATGTGAAATGAATAGACATATCTATCACAAAGCAGTTTCACAGAAAGCTTCTTTCCAGTTTTGTCTGACGATAGTTCCTTTTTCACCATAGACTTTGATATACTCCTGAATGTCCCGTGGTCCTTTTCCTCCAAACGCGATTTAACGTTCCTGTTGGAGAAAAAGAGTATATCTCTGTGAGGAGAATGCACACGTCACAAGGCCGCTCCTTGGAAATCTTTCTCCAGTATCTATCTAAAGATATTTTCATTTTCATCGGAAACCTCAAATCGCTCCCGAGTATCCCTTAGCTGATTAACCTAAAACACTGTTAGAATACTACTCAATGAAAACAGTTGCTTAACTGTGTGAGTAGAATTCAAGTGACCTAGAGAAGTTTCACAGACAGCTTCCTTATGGCGTTTATCGGATTGTATTTCTATTTCAGCATATTATTAAGAGCGTTCCCAAATGTCCTTTCCCAGGTATCACAGAAACAGCGATTTAAAACTGCTCAATTCAAAGAGCGATTTATCTCTATGAGATAAATACACACATCACAAAGCAGTTGCTCCGAATGTTTCTCTCCAGTTTTCACCAGAAGACGTTTCCTTTCTCAACACAAGCCTCTGGGTGTCACTTAATATCCCTTCACAATTTCCTCAAAGACATAGTTTCCAAACTGGGCGACTCAGTGTCAGCTTTAACACTCTGAAATGAATGTACACGTCAGACAGCAGTATCTTGGAATGCTTTTTCAGGGTTTTTTTCCCGGATATTTCAATTTTCACTATAGTCTTCAATACGCTGCAAAATATCTCTTTTTCACTCTTACAGGAAGAGTGTTCAAAAACTGCCTTGTGAGAAAAGAGGTATAACTTCCTGAGTGGAATGCAGACATCACAAAGCAGTTTCTCAGCAAGTTTCTCTCCAATTGTTATCTGAAGATATCTCCTATTTTCCCGCCAGCCTGTATGTGATCCCGAATGTCCCTTAACGAATCCGTCCATGATGCAGTTTCAAAACTGCGTAATACGAAGACAGTTTCATCTATGTGAGACGAATAGACATATCTGTCACAAAGCAGTTTCACAGAAAGTTTCTTTCCAGTTTTTGTCTGAGGATATTTCCTTTTCCACAATAGCAGTAAATATACTCCTGAATGTCCCCGGTAGCTATTTCTCCCAACAGGATTCCATAAAACCCTATGAGAAGAAAAGTTGAACTCTGTTTGGGAAATTCATACGTCACAAAGCATTTCTTCATCAATCCCCTCTGGAATATCTATCTGAAGGTATTTCCATTTTCACCATTAGCCTCAAAGCGCTCCCGATTACCCCTTTGCTGACTCACATAAAACAGTGTTAGGATACTGCTCAATGAAAACGGAAGCTTACATGTGCGAGTGGACTGGATATGTCCTGGAGCAGTTTCACAGAATGTTTCCTTCTGATTTTTCTCAGAGGATATTTTTTTTTCAGCATATTCTTAAGAGTGTTCCCAAATGTTCTTTCTCAGGTTTCCCAGAAACAGTGATTTCAAACTGCTCAATCCAAAGAATGATGTAACGCTACGAGATGAATACACACATCACAAAGCAGCTGCTCTGAAAGTTTCTCTGCAGTTTTCATCTGAAGTCGTTTTTTTACTCACCACAAGCCCAGGGGTGCCCCTTCATAACACCTCAAAGATTCCTCAAAGACAGAGCTTCGAAACTGGCAATGTAGTGTAAAGTTTAGCTCTCTGAAATGAATGCACACGTTAGAGAGCATTGTCCGGAACCCTTCTTTCTGGGTTTTATTTCAGGATCTTTCACTTTTCGTGATAGTTTTCAATGCGTTGCAAAATATCACTTTTTCCCTGTCAGAACCACCTTGTTCAAACATTGCCTTAAGTTGAAAGAGGCATAACTCCCTCAGAGGAATACACACACCACAAAGCAGTTTCTCAGAAAGCTTCACTCCAGTTTTTTTCTGATGATATCTCCTTTTACACCATACACCTGAATGTGCTCCCAAATGTCCATTCACGAATCTGTCCATGATACAGTTTCCAAACAGCCTTATATTAAGAAAATTGCTCTATGTGAGATGCATAGACATATCTATCACATAGCAGTTTCACAGAAAGCTTCTTTCCAGTTTTTTTCTGAGTATATTTCCTTTTTCACCATAGCCGTCCATATACTCTCGAATGTCCACTGGTAGCTTTTTCTACAAACGGGATTCCACTCTACTCTATGAGAAGAAAACTATAACTCTATGATTGGAATTCAAACGTCACAAAGCAGCTCCTCAGATATCTTTGCTCCAGTATCTGTCTGAAGATATCTTCGTTTTCACCGTAAGACTCAAAGCGATCCCAAGTATCCCTTAGCTGACTCACCAAAAAGCGTGTTAGACTACTGCTCAATGAAAACAGAAGCTTAACTGTGATAGTTGAATTCACGTGACCTAGAGCAGTATCACAGATTGTTTCCTTCTCTTTTTTATTGGAAGGTGTTTCTTTTTCACATATTCTTGACCGTGTTCCCAAATATCCTTGCTCAGATTCCACAGAAACAGAGATATCAAACTGCTCAATCCAAACAATGATTTAAGTGTATGAGATGATTACACACATCACAAAGCAGTTACTCTGAAAACTTCTCTGCAGTTTTTATTGGAAGACGTTTCTTTTCTCACCACAAGCTGAGGCGAAACACATAATATCCCTTCACAAATTCCTGAAAGAGAGAGCTTCCAAACTGGACAATGTAGTGTTTGCTTTAACTCTCTGAAATGAATGCACACATCAGAGAGGAATTTCTTAGAACGCATCAGTTTTAATTCACGTTGTTTCCCATTTTGCCAACATCTTCAATTCACTGCAAAATATTCCTTTTTCAGTTTTACAGTAACATTGCTCAAAAAGTGCCTTATGACGAAAGAGGAATAATTCCCTCAGTGGGATGCACACATCACAAAGCAGTTTCTCAGAAAGCTTCTTTCCAGTTTTCATGTGAAGATATCTCCTATTTCGCAACCAGTCTGCATGTGCTCCCTAATGTCCTTGCACGTTTCCGTTCATTACGTGGTTTCAAAACTGCATAATTAAAAAAGTTTTAACTACGGAAGGTGAATAGATATCTCTACCACAACGCAGTTTCACAGAAAGCTTATTTCCGCTTTCTGTCTGATGATATTTCATTTTTCACCAAAGCAGTCCCTATATTCCCGAATGTCCCTTTGTAGGTCTTTCTTGAAACGGGATTCCCCAATCTTCTAGGAGAAAAAAAGTATAACCCTGTGAGCTGAATGCACATGTCACAAAAGAGCTCCTCGAAAATCTTCACACTGGTATGTATCTGAAGATGTTTCCTTTGTCACTGAAAGCCTCAGAGCACTCCAGCATATCACTTCACGGATTAAACAAAAACAGTGTTAGAATACTGCTCAATGAAAACCGAAGCTTAACTGTGTGAGTGGACTTCACGTGACAAAGATCAGTTTCAGAGAAAGTTTTCTTCAGCCTTTTATCAGAGGGTATTTCTTTTTCAGCATATTCTTAAGAGCATTCTAAAAGGTCCTTTCACTGGTTCCACAGAAACAGTGACTTCAAACTGCTCAATCTAAAGAATGATTTAATTCTATGAGAGGTGTACACACATTACAAAGCAGTTATTCTGAAAGATTCTGTCCAGATTTCAATGGAAGGCGTTTCCTTTCTCACCACAAGCCCCCGGGCACCAGTTAATATCCCTTCACAGATCCTTCAAAGACAGGGGTTCCAAATGTGGCAACGTAGTGTAAACTTTAATCTCTGAAATGAGTGCACACGTCAGAGCACAGTTTCTTGGAATCCTTCTGTCTGGGTTTTATTTCAGGATATTTCACTTTTCGCCCTAGTTTTCAATGCGCTGCAAAATGTCACATTTTCAGTTTTAGAGGAACAGTGTTCAAACACTGCCTTATGAGAAAAGAGTTATAAATCCCTGAGTGGAATGCAGACATCTCAAAGCACTTTCTCAGAGAGCTTCTCTCCACTTTTTATCTGAAGATAACTCCCTTTTCACCGTACACCTGAATGTCCTGCCGAACGTCCCTTGGCGAATCTGTCCATGGCAGACTTTCAAAACTGCATAATAGAAAGTTGCATCCATGGGAAATGAATAGACATATCTATCACAAAGCAGTTTCACAGAAAGCATCTTTCCAGTTTTTGTCTGATGATAGTTCCTTTTTCACCATAGACTTTCATGTACTCCTGAATGTCCCCTGGTTGCTTTTCCTCCAAACGCGATTTAACATTCCTGTTTTAGAAGAAGAGTATATCTCTGTGAGGAGAATGCACACGTCACAAGGCCCCTCCTCGGAATTCTTCCTCCAGTATCTATTTAAAGATATTTCCATTTTCACTGGAAACCTCAAATCGCTCCCGAGTATCCCTTAGCTGATTAACCTACAACATTGTTAGAATACTACTTAATGAAAACAGTTGCTTAACTGTGCAAGTGGAAATCAAGCTACCTAGAGAAGTTTCACAGACAGTTTCCTTCTGGCGTCTATCGGATTGTATTTCTTTTTCAGCATATTATTAAGAGCGTTCCCAAATGTCCTTTCCCAGGTATCGCAGAAACAGCAATTTAATACTGCTCAATCCAAAGAACGATTTACACTATGAGATGAATACACACTTCAGAAAGCAGTTGCTCCGAAAGTTTCTCTCCAGTTTTCACCGGAAGACATTTCCTTTCTCACCACAAGCCTCCAGGTGTCACTTAATAAACTTTCACAATTTCCTCAGAGACATAGTTTCCTAACTGGGCAACGTAGTGTCAGCTTTAACATTCTGAAATGAATGTACACGTCAGACAGCAGTATATTGGAATGCTTTTTTCAGGGTTTTTTTTCCAGATATTTCAATTTTCGCTATAGTCTTCAATATGCTTCAAAATATCACTTTTTCACTTTACAAGAACAGTGTTCAAAAACTGCCTTGTGAGAAAAGAGGTATAGCTCCCTGAGTGGAATGCAGACATCACAAAGGAGTTTCTCAGAAAGTTTCTCTATAACTTTTATCTGAAGGTATCTCCTATTTACCCACCAGCCTGTATGTGATCCCGAATGTCCCTTCACGAATCCGTCCATGATGCAGTTTCAAAACTGTGTAATAGAAAGACAGTTTCATCTATGTGAGATGAATAGACATATCTCTCACAAAGCAGTTTCACAGAAAGTTTCTACCAGTTTTTGCCTGAGGATATGTCCTTTTCCACCATAGCAGTAAATATACTCCTGAATTTCCCGGCAGCTATTTCGCCCAGCGGAATTCCATAAACCCCTATGAGAAGAAAATTTGAACTCTGTGTGGGAAATGCATACGTCACAAAGCATTTCTTTATCAATCTCCTCTCGAGTATCTATCTGAAGATATTTCCATTTTCACCGTTAGCCTCAAAGCACTCCCGATTATCCCTTAGGTGACTCATGTAAAACAGTGTTAGGATACTGATCAATGAAAATGGAAGCTTAACTGTGCAAGTGGACTTGATATGACGTGGAGCAGTTTTACAGAATGTTTCCTTCTGGTTTTTATCGGGGTTTATTTCTTTCTCAGCATATTCCTAAGAGCGTTCCCAAATGTTCTTTCTCAGGTTCCACAGAAACATTGATTTCAAACTACTCAATCCAAAGAATGATGTAACTCTACGAGTTGAATACACACATCACAAAGCAGCTACTCTGAAAGCTTCTCTCCAGTTTTCATTGGAAGTCATTTCCTTACCACAAGCCCAGTGGCACCTCTTAATAACACCTCAAAGATTCCTCAAAGCCTGAGCTTCCAAAATGGGCAATGTAGTGCAAACTTTAACTCTCTGAAATGAATGTACACGTTAGAGAGTGTTTTCTTGGAACGCTTTTTTCTGAGTTTTATTTCAGGATATTTCACTTTTCATGGCAGTTTTTAACGTGTTGCAAATTATCACCTTTTCACTTTCAGAACAACCTTGTTCAAACACTGCCTTATGTTGACAGATGTATAACTCCCTCAGTGGAATGCACACACCACCAATCAGTTTCTCAGGAAACATCTCTCCAGTTTTTGTCTGTTGATATCTCCTTTTACACCATATGCCTGAATGTGCTCCCTAATATCCCTTCGCGTTTCCATCCAATACGCAGTTTCAAAACTGCGTAATAGAAAGAAAATTTTCTCTATGTGAGATGAATAGACATGTTTATCACATAGCAGTTTCACAGAAAACTTCTTTCCAGTTTTTTTCTGAGTATACTTTTTTTTCACCATAGCCATCCATGTACTCTCGAATGTCCCCTTGTAGCTTTTTCTCCAAACGGGATTCCCCAATCTGCCAGGAGAAAAGAAGTATAACCCTGTGAGTGGAATGCACATATCACAAATCAGCTCCTAATAAATCTCTCCGGTATGTATCTGAATTTGTTTCCTTTTTCACAGAAAGCCTCAGAATGCTCCCGAGTATCCCTTAGCTGACTCACCTAAAAGATTGTTAGAATACTGCTCAATGAAAACTGAGGCTTAACTGTGCGAGTGGACTTCTCGTGACAAAGAGCAGTTTCAGAGAAAGTTTTCTTCTGTTTTTTTATGGGAGGGTGTTTCTTTTTCAGCATATTCTTAAGAGTGTTCCTGAAAGTCGTTTCTCAGGCTCCACAGAAACAGTGAGTTCAAACTGCTCAATCCCAAAATTGATTTAATTCTATGAGATGCATGCACACATTACAAAGCAGTTACTCCGAAAGATACTGTCCAGTTTTCATCGGAAGTGTTTCCTTTCTTACCAAAAGCCTCCGTGTGTCACTAATATCCCTTCAAAATTTCCTCAAAGACGAGTTTCCAAACTGGGCTACTTAGTGTCAGCTTTAACACTCTGAAATGAATGTACACGTCAGAGAGCAGTTTCTTGGAATGCTTTTTTCTCAGTTTTATCTCCGGATATTTCAATTTTCGACATAGTATTCAATACACTGCAAAATATATCTCTTTCACTTTTATAGAAATAGTGTTCAAACACTGCCTTTTGAGAAAAGAGGTATGTCCTCAATGTCCCTTTGCGAATCTGTCCATGATGCAGTTTCAAAACTGCGTAATATAAAAAAAAATTTCTCTATGTGAGATCAATAGACATATATATGACATAGGAGTTTCACAGAAATCTTCTTTCCAGTTTTTTTCTGAGTATATTTCTTTTTACACCATAGCCATCCGTATACTCTCGAATGTCCCGTGCAGCATTTTCTCCAAATGGGATTCCACAATACTCAATGAGTAGAAAACTATAACTCTATGAGTAGAAACCACAGGTCACAAAGCAGCTCCTAAGATATCTTCTCTTCAGTATCTGCCTGAAGATATTTTCGTTTTCACTGTAAGCCTCAATGCGCTCCCATGTATCCCTTTGCTGACTCAACTAAAAGAGTATTAGAGTAATTCTCAATGAAAACAGAAGCTTAACTCTGCAAGTGGAAATCACGTGACCTGGAGCAGTATCACATAGTGTTTCCTTCTCTTTTTTTTTGGAGGGTGTTTCTTTTTCACATATTCTTGAGAGCATTCTCAAATGTCCCTGATCAAGTTCCACAGAAACAGAGATATCAAACTGCTCAATCAAAACAATGATTTAACCCTATGAGATGATTATGCACATCAGAAAGCAGTTGCTCTGAAAACTTCTCTGCACTTTTCAACAGAAGATGTTTCCTTTCTCACCACAAGCCCAGGGGAACCACTGCATATCCTTTCAGAAATTCCTAAAAGAAAGAGCTTCCAAACTGGGCAACGTATTGTAAGCTTCAACTCTCTGAAATGAATGCACACGTCAGAGATGAGTTTCTTAGAATGCTCCTTTCCTGGTTTTAATTCAGGATATTTCACATTTCACCAAAGTCTTCAATTCGCTGCAAAATAGCCATTTTTCAGTTTTACAGGAACATTGTTCAAAAAGTGCCTAATGAGAAAATAGGTATAATTCCCTGAATGAAATGCATACATCACAAAGCAGTTTCTCAGAGTGATTCTAGTTTTTATATGAAGATATCTCCTATTTCCCCAAAGACCGGAATTTGCTCCCGAATGTCCCTTTGTGTTTCGGTCCATTATGCAGTTTCTTTTTTTTATTTTTAAATGATGTCGTTTTTATTATAGCAAATCTATATTTAAAATCAAAACACATCAAATCACAACTTTCCATTTTGCATATGTATGTGCATATGTTCATCTTCGTGTGTACTTTCTCTAAAGGAGTTAAAATAATCATTCCTAAAGGGTTAAAAAAAACCCAGAGCCTCAAGAGGACAAAAAGTAATCTTCAATTCTACTGACAATGTGTAATAGAAAAAAGTTTAACTATGGAAAGTGAGTAGACCTATCTACCATAACGTAGTTTAACAGAAATCTTTCCACTATTTTTCTGAGGATAGTTCCTTTTTCACCATAGCCTTTCATATACTCCCGAATGTAACCTGGTCGCTTCTTCTCCAAACGGGATTTCCCGTTCCTCTATGAGAAAAAAAGTATATCTCTGTGAGTAGAATGCACACGTCACAAGGCCTCTCCTCGGAAATCTTCCTCCAGTATCTATCTAAAGATATTTCCGTTTTCACCAGAAGCCTCAAATCGCTCCCGAGTGTCCCTTAGCTAATTAATCAAAAACACTGTTAGAATACTGCACAATGAAAACAGAAGCTTAAGTGTGCGAATGGAATTCAAGCGACCTAGAGAAGTTTCACAGGCAGTTTCCTTCTGGTGTTTATTGGATGGTATTTCTTTTTCAGCATATTATTAAGAGCGTTCCCAAATGTCCTTTCTCAGGTATCACAGAAACAGCAATTTAAAACTCTTCAATTCAAAGAACGATTTCTCTCTATGAGATGAATACTCACACAGAAATGAGTTGCTCCAAAAGTTTCTCTCCTGTTTTCATTGGAAGACGTTTCCTTTCTCACCATGAGCCTCGGTGTGTCACTTAATACCCCTTCACAATTAACTCAAAGAGAGAGTTTCCATACTGCGTGACTTAGTGTCATCTTTAACACTGAGAAGAGAATGTACACGTCAGAGAGCAGTTTCTTGGAATGCTTTTTTCAGGGTTTTATTTCCGAATATTTCAATTTTCGCCATAGTCCTCAATACGCTGCAAAGTATCTCTTTTTTACTCTTACAGGAACAGTGTTCAAACACTCCTTATGATAAAAGCAGTATAACTCCCTGAGTGGAATGCAGACATCACAAAGCAGTTTCTCAGAAAGTTTCTCTCCAATTGTTATCTGAAGATATCTCCTGTTTCCCCACCAGACTGTATGTGCTCCCGAATGACCTTTCGCAAATCTGTCCACGATGCAGTCTGAAAACTGCGTTATGGAAAGACAGTTTCATCTATGTGAGATTAATAGACATATCTGTCACAAAACAATTTCACAGAAAGTTTCTTTCCAGTTTTTGTCTGAGGATATTTCCTTTTCCACCATAGCAGTAAATATACTCCAGAATGTCCCGGTAGCTATTTCTCTCAATGGGATTCCATAAATCCCTATGAGAAGAAAAGTTCAACTCTGTGTCTGAAACACATACATCACAAAGCATTTCTACATCAATCTCCTCTGGAGTATATATCTAAAGATATTTCCGTCTTCACCATTAGCCTGAAAGTGCTCCCGATTATCCCTTAGCTGACTCACGTAAAACAGTGTTAGGATACTGCTCAATAAAAACGGAAGCTTAACTGTGCGAGTGGACTTGATATGACCTGGAGAGGTTTTGCAGAATGTTTCCGTCTGGGTTTCATTGGAGGATATTTCTTTTTCAGCATATTCCTTAGAGTATTCCCAAATGTTCTTTCTCAGGTTCCACAGAAATATTGATTTCAAACTGCTCAATCCAACGAATGATGTAAATCTAAGACATGAATACATACATCGCAAAGCAGCTGCTACAAAAGCTTCTCTCCAGTTTTCATCGGAAGTCGTTTCCTTACTCACCACAAGCCCAGTGGCGCCTCTTAATAACACCTCAAAGATTCCTCAAAGACAGAGCTTCCAAACTGGGCACTGTAGTGTAAGCTTTAACGCTCTGAAATGAATGCACACGTTAGAGAGCATTGTCTTAAAATGCTTCTTTCTGGGTTTTATTTCAGGATATTTCACTTTTCTCAATAGTTTTCAATGCATTGGAAAATCACTTTTTCACTTTCAGAAGAACCTCGTTCGAACACTGCCTTATGATGAAAGAGATATAACTCCTCACTGGAATTCACACACCACAAAACAGTTTCTCAGAAAGCTTCTTTCCACTTTTTCTCTGATGATATCTCCTTTTACACCGTATGCTTAAATGTGGTCCAAAATGTCCCTTTGCGAATCTGTCCATGACACAGTTTCAAAACTGCATAATATAAAGAAAATTTTCTCTATGTTGGATGAATAGACATATCTATCACATAGCAGTTTCACAGAAAGAATCTTTCCAGTTTTTTCCTGAGTATATTTCCTCTTTCACTATAGCCGTCCATATACTCTCAAATGTCCCCTGTAGTGTTTTCAACAAACGGGGTTCTGAAATACTCTATGAGAAGAAAACTATAACTCTATGAGTGGAATTCACACGTCACAAAACATCTCCTCAGATATCTTCTCTTCAGTATCTGTCTGAAGATATTTTCATTTTCACCATAAGCCTCAAAGTGCTCCCAAGTATCCCTTAGCTGACTCACCAAAAAGAGTGTCAGAATAGTGCTAAACGAAAACAGAATCTTCACTGTGATAGCGAAATTCATGTGACTTAGAGCAGTATCACAGGTTTGTTTCTCTTTTTTATTCGAGGGTTTTTCTTTTTCACATATTCCTGAGAGCATTCCCAAATGTCCTTGCTCAGGTTCCACAGAAACAGAGATATCAAAATGCTCAATCCAAAGAGTGATTTAACTCTAAGAGATGATTGCACACATCACAAAGCAGGTGCTCTGAAAGATTCTCTGCAGTTTTCTTCGGAAGACATTTCCTTTCTCACCACAAGGCCAGGGGAACCACTTAATATCCGTTCTCAATTTCCTCAAAGACAGAGCTTCTAGACTGGTAACGTAGTGTAAGCTTTACCTCTCTGAAATCAATGCACATGTCAGAGATGAATTTCATAGAATGCTCTTTCCTGGTTTTAATGCAGGATATTTCACATTTTGCCAAAGTCTTCTATTCGCTGCAGAATATTCCTTTTTCAGTTTTCCAGGAACAGTGTTCAAAAACTGCCTCATGAGAAAAGAGGTATAATTACCTGTGTGGAATGCACACATCACAAAGCAGTTTCTCAAAGGTCTTCTCTCCAGTTTTTATGTGAAGATATCTCCTATTTCCCCACAGCTCTGAATGTGCTCCCTAATGTCCCTTCACTTTTCTGTCCATTAAGTAGTTTCAAAAATGCGCAATAGAAAAAAGTTTTATCTATGGGAAATGAATAGATATATCTACCACAACGCAGTTTCACAGAAAGCTTCTTTCCAGTTTTAATCTGATGATATTTCCTTTTCTGCCATAGCAGTCTATATGTTCTTGAATGTCCCCTTGTAACTTTCTCTCCAAACGGGATTCCCCAATCTTCTAGGAGAAAAGAAATATAACCCTGTGAGTGGAATGCACATGTCACAAAGCAGCTCCTTGGAAATCTTCTCTCCACCATGTATCTGAAGATGTTTCCTTTTTCACCGAGAGCCTCAGAGCGTTCCAGTATATAACTTCACAGAGGAAACAAAAAGAGTGTTAGAATACTGCCCAATGAAAATCGAAGCTTAACTGTGCGAGTGGACTTCACTTGAGAAAGAGCAGTTTCACAGAAAGTTTTCTTCTGTTTTTTATCAGAGGGTATTTCTTTTTCAGCATATTCTGAAGAGCATTCCCAAATGTCCTTTCTCGTGTTCCACAGAAATAGTGAGTTCAAACTGCTCAATCCAAAGAATGATTTAATTCTTTGAAATGCATACACAAATTACAAAGCAGTTAGTCTGAAAGATTCTGTCCAGTTTTCAGTGGAAGGTGTTTCATTTCTCACCAGAAGACTCTGGGCGACACTTAATATCCCTTCACATATTCTTCAAGACAGAGTTTCCATATAGGGCATCGTAGTGTAAATTTTAACTCTGAAATGAATGCACACGTCAAAGCACAGTTTCTTGGAATCCGTCTTTCTGGGTTTTATTTCAGGATATTTCACTTTTCACCATAGTCTTCAATGGGCTGCAAAATGTCAGTTTGTCAGTTTTACAGGAATATTGTTCAAACGCTGCCTTATGAGAAAAAAGGTAAAAGTCCCTGAGTGGAATGCACACATCTCAAAGCACTTTCTGGGACAGTTTCTCTCCAGTTTGTATCTGAAGATAACTCCCATTTCACCGTACGCCTGAATGTCCTGCCAAACGTCCCTTCGGGAATCTCTCCATGGCACACTTTCAAAACTGCGTAATAGAAAGAATGTTTTATCCATGTGAAATGAATAGACATATCTATCACAAAGCAGTTTCACAGAAAGCTTCTTTCCAATATTTGTCCGAGGATAGTTCCTCTTACAACATAGCCTTTCATATAATCCCGAGTGTCCCCTGGTCAGTTTTTCTCCAAACTGGATTTCCCATTCTTCTATGAGAAGAAAAGTATATCTCTGTGAGTAGAAAGCACACGTCACAAAGCTGCTCCTCGGAAATCTTCCTCCAGTATCTATCTGAAGATATTTCCAATTTCACCGGAAGCCTCAAATTGCTCCCGAGTATGCCTTAGCTGATTAAACTAAAACATTGTTAGAATACAGCTCAATGAAAACAGAAGCTTAACTGTGAGAGTGGAATTGAAGCGGCCTAGAGAAGTTTCACAGACAGTATCCATCTGGCGTTTATCAGATGGTATTTCTTTTTCAGCATATTATTAAGAGCGCTCCCAAATGTCCTTTCTCAGGTATCACAGAAACAGCGATTTAAAACTGCTCAATCCAAAGAATGATTTAAATCTATGAGGTGAATACACCCATCACTAAGCAGTTGCTCCAAAAGTTTCTCTCCAGTTTTCATCGGAAGACGTTTCCTTTCTCACTGCAAGCCTCTGGTTGTCACTTAATATCCCTTCACAATTTCCTCAGAGACAGTATTTCCAAGCTGGGCGAGTTAGAGTAAGGTTTAACACTCTGAAATGAATGTACACGTCAGACACCAGTTCCTTGGAACGCTTTTACCTTGGTTTTATTTCCGGATATTTCAATTTTTGCCATAGTCTTCAATACACTACATAATATCTCTTTTTCACTTTGACAGGAACAGTGTTCAAATACTGCCTTATGAGAAAAGAGGTGTAACTCCCTGAGTGGAATGCAGACATCACAAAGCTGTTTCTCAGAAACCTTCTCTTCAATTGTTATCTGAAGATATCTCCTATTTCTTCACCAGCCTGTAGGTTCTCCCAAATGTCCCTTCATGAATTTGACCACAATCCAGTTTCAAAACTGTGTAATGAAAGACAGTTTCATCTATGTGAGATGAGTTGACATATCAGTCACAAAGCAGTTTCATAGAAAGTTTCTTTCCAGTTTTTGTCTGAGGATATTTCCTTTTCCACCATAGCAGTAAATACACTCCTGAATGTCCCCGGTAGCTATTTCTTTCAATGATATTCCATAAACCCCTATGAGATGAAAAGTTTAACTCTGTGTGGGAAATGCATACGTCACCAAACATTTCTTCATACATCTTCTCTCGAGTATCTATCTGAAGATATTTCCGTTTTCACCGTTAGCCTCAACGTGCTCCCGAATATCCCTTAGCTGACTCAGGTATAACAGTGTTAGGATACTGCTCAATGAAAACGGAAGCTTAACTGTGCGATTGGACTTGATATGACCTGGAGTGGTTTCCCAGAATGTTTCCTTCTGGTTTCCATTGGGGAATATTTCTTTTTTAACATATTCTTAAGAGCGTTCCCAAATGTTCTTTCTCAGGTTACATAGAAACAGTGATTTCACAGTGCTGAACCCAAAGAATGATGTAACTCCATGAGATGAATATACACATCAGAAATCAGTTGCTCTGAAAGCTTCTCTCCAGTTTTCATCTGAAGTCGTCTCCTTATTCACCACAAGCCCAGGGCCGCCTCTTAATAACACCTCAAAGATTGCTCAAAGACAGAGTTTCCAAACTGGGTAATGTAGTGTAAACATTAACTCTCTAAAATGAATGCACACATTAGAGAGCATTTTATTGCAATGCTTCTTTCTGGGTTTTATTTCAGGATATTTCACTTTTCGCGATACTTTTCAGTGCGCTGCAAAATATCGCTTTTTCACTTTCAGAAGAACCTTGTTCAAACACTGCCTTATGATGAAAGAGGTATAACCCCCTCAGTGGAATGCACACACCACAAAGCAGTTTCTCAGAAAGCTTCTCTCCAGTTTTTGTCTGACGATATCTCCTTTCACACCATACCCCTGAATGTGCTCCCAAATGTCCCTTCGCGAGTCTGTCCATGACGCAGATTCAAAACTGCATAATATAAAGAAAAATTTCTCTATATGAGATGAATAGACATATATATCACATAGCAGTTTCACAGAAACTTCTTTCCAGGTTTTCCTGAGTATATTTCCTCTTTCACTATAGCCGTACATATACTCTCAAATGTCCCCAGTAGCAATGTCTCCAAATGGGATTCCACAATACTCTATGAGAAGAAAACTATAACTCTATGAATGGAATTCACACGATTCCAAGCAACTACTCAGATATCTTCTCTCAGATATCTGTCTGAAGATATTTTCGTTTTCACCATAAGCCTCACAATGCTCCCGAGTATCCCTTAGCCGACTCACCTAAAAGAGTGTTAAAATACTGCTCAATGAAAACAGAAGCCTAACTGTCAGAGTGGAATTCACATGACCTAGAGCAGTATCACATAGTGTTTCCTTCTCTTTTTTTTTTTTTTTGTAGGCTATTTCTTTGTCACATATTCTTTAGAGCATTCCCAAATGTCCTTACTCAGGTCCCTCAGAAAGAGAGATATCAAACTGCTCATTCCAAATAATAATTTAACTCTATGAGATGATTACAAACATCACAAAGCAGGTGATCTGATAGCTTCTCTGCAGTTTTTCTCGCAAGACATTTCCTTTCTCACCACAAGACCAGGTGAACCACTTATTATCCCTTCACAGATTACTCAAAGACAGAGCTACCAAACGGGACAACGTACTGTAAACTTTAACTCTCTCAAATGAATGCACACGTCAGAGCGCAGTTTCATGGAATACCTCTTTCTGGGTTTTATTTCAGGATATTTCACTTTTCTCCATAGTCTTCAATGCGTACAAAATATCACAGTTTCAGTTTTACTGGAACAGTGTTCAAACACTCCCTTATGAGAAAAGAGGTATAAATCCCTGAGTGGAATGCACACATCTCAAAGCACTTTCTCAGACAGCTGCTCTCCAGTATGTATCTGAAGATAACTCCCTTTTCACCATAGGCCTGCCTGTCCTGCCATACGTCCCTTCACGAATTCGTCCGTGGCAGACTTTCAAAACTGTGTAATAGCAATAAAGTTTTATCCATGTGAAATGAATAGACATATCTATCACAAAGTAGTTTCACAGAAAGCTTCTTTCCAGTTTTTGTCTGAGGATAGTTCCTTTTTCACCATAGCCTTTCATATACTACCGAATGTCCCCTGGTCGCTTTTTCTCCAAATGGAATTTCCCATTCCTCTGTGAGAAGAAAAGTATATCTCTGTGAGTAGAATGCACACGTCACAAGGCCGCTCATCGGAAATCTTTCTCCAGTATCTATCTAAAGATATTTCCGTTTTCACCAGAAGCCTCAAATAGCTCCCAAGTAACCCTTAGCTGATTAACCTAAAACATTGTAAGAATACTTCTCAACGAAAACAGAAGCTTAACTGTGCGAGTGGAATTCAAGCGACCTAGAGAAGTTTCACAGACAGTTTCCTTCTGGCGTTTATCATGTGGTATTTCTTTTTCAGGATATTATTAAAAGCGTTCCCAAATGTCCGTTCTCAGGTATCACAGAAACAGCAATTTATAACTGATCAATCCAAAGAACGATTTATCTCTATGAGATGAATACACACATCACAAAGCAGTTGCTCCGAAAATTTCTCTCCAGTTTTCATCAGAAGACGTTTCCTTTCTCACCACAAGCCTCGGGATGTCACTTAATATCCCTTCACAATTTCCTCAAAGTCAGAGTTTCCAAAGTGGGTGACTTAATGTAACCTTAAACACTCTGAAATAAATGTAAACGTCAGAGAGCAGTTTCTTGGAACGCTTTTTTCTGGGTTTTATTTCCGGATATTTCAGTTTTCGCCATAGTCTTCAGTATGCTGAAAAATATCTCTTTTTCACTTTTACAGTAACAGTGTTCAAACACTGCCTTTTGAGAAAAGAGGTAAATCTCCCTGAGTGGAATGCAGACATCACAAAGAAGTTTTTCAGAAAGTTTCTCTCCAATTGTTATGTGAAGCTATCTCCTATTTCGCCACCAGCCTGTACGTGCTCCCGAATGTCCCTTCGTGAATCCATGCATGATGCAGTTTCAAAACTGCATCATAGAAAGACAGTTTCATCTATTTGAGATGAATAGATATGTCTGTCACAAAGCAGTTTTGCAGAAAGTTTCTTTCCAGTTTTTGTCTGAGGATATTTTCTTTTCCACCATAGCACTAAATATACTCCTGAATGTCCCCAGTAGCTATTTCTGCCAATGGGATTACATAAACCCCTAAGAGATTAAAAGTTTAAATCTGTGTCAGAAACGCATACGTCACAAAGCATTTCTTAATAAATCTCCTGTTGAGTCTCTATCTGAAGTTATTTCCGTTTTCACCATTAGCGTCAAAGCGCTCCTGATTATCCCTTAGCTGACTCACGTAAAACAGTGTTAGGATAGTCCTCAATGAAATCAGCAGATTAACTGTGCGAGTGGACTTGATATGACCTGGAGCGGTTTGACAGAATGTTTCCTTCTGGTTTGTATTGGAGGATATTTCTTTTTCAGCATATTCTTTGCAGCATTCCCCAATGTTCTTTCTCAGATTCCACAGAAACATTGATTTCAAACTGCTCTATCCAAAGAATGATGTAGCGCTACAAGAGGAATACACACATCACAAAGCAGCTGCTCCAAAAACTTCTCTCCAGTTTTCAATGGAAGTCCTTTCCTTACTCACCACAAGCCCAGGGGCGACTCTTAATATCACCTCAAAGATACCTCAAAGACAGAGCTTCCAAACTGGGCAATGTAGGGTAAACTTTAACTCTCTGAAATGAATGCACAGGTTAGAGAGCATTGCCGAGGAATGCTTCTTTTTGGGTTTTCTTTCAGGATATATCACTTTTTGTGATAGTTTTCAACGCATTGCAAAATATCCCTTTCCTTTCTTATTTTTTTTATTATACTTTAAGTTCTAGGGTACGTGTGCATAATGTGCAGGTTTGTTACATATGTATACTTGTGCCATGTTGGTGTGCTGCGCCCATCAACTCGTCAGCACCTATCAATTCATCATTCATATCAGGTATCACTCCCCAATGCAATCCCTCCCCCTCCCCCTCCCCATGATAGGCCCCAGTGTGTGATGTTCCCCTTCCCGAGTCCAAGTGAGCTCATTGTTCAGTTCCCACCTATGAGTGAGAATATGCGGTGTTTGGTTTTCTCTTCTTGTGATAGTTTGCTAAGAATGATGGTTTCCAGCTGCATCCATGTCCCTACAAAGGACGCAAACTCATCCTTTTTTTATGGCTGCATAGTATTCCATGGTGTATATGTGCCACATTTTCTTAATCCAGTCTGTCACTGAGGGACATTTGGGTTGATTCCAAGTCTTTGCTATTGTGAATAGTGCCGCAATAAACATACATGTGCATGTGTCTTAGTAGTAGCATAATTTATAATCCTTTGGGTATATACCCAGTACTGGGATGGCTGGGTCATATGGTACATCTAGTTCTAGATCCTTGAGGAAACGCCATACTATTTTCCATAATGGTTGAACTAGTTTACAATCCCACCAACGGTGTAAAAGTGTTCCTATTTCTCCACATCCTCTCCAACATCTGTTGTTTCCTGATTTTTTAATGATTGTCATTCTAACTGATGTGATATGGTATCTCATTGTGGTTTTGATTTGCATTTCTCTGATGGCGAGTGATGCTGAGCATTTTTTCATGTGTCTGTTGGCTGTATGAATGTCTTCTTTTGAGAAATGTCTGTTCATACCTTTGCCCACTTTTTGATGGGGTTCTTTGTTTTTTTCTTATATATTTGTTTGAGTTCTTTGTAGATGCTGGAAATTAACCCTTTGTCAGATGAGTAGATTGCAAAAATTTTCTCCCATTCTGTAGGTTGCCTGTTCACTCTGATTGTAGTTTCTTTTGCTGTGCAGAAGCTCTTTAGTTTAATGAGATCCCATTTGTCCATTTTGGCTTTTGCTGCCGTTGCTTTTGGTGTTTTAGACATGAAGTCCTTGCCCATGCCTATGTCCTGAATGGTACTACCTAGAATTTCTTCTAGGGTTTTTATGGTGTTAGGTCTAACATTTAAGTCTCTAATCCGTCTTGAATTAATCTTCGTATAAGGTAAGGAAGGGATCCAGTTTCAGCTTTCTACTTATGGCTAGCCAATTTTCCCAGCACCATTTATTAAATAGGGAATCCTTTCCCCATTTCTTGTTTTTGTCAGGTTTGTCAAAGATCAGATGGTTGTAGATGTGTGGCATTATTTCTGAAGGCTACGTTCTGTTCCATTGGTCTATATCTCTGTTTTGGTACCAGTACCATGCTGTTTTGGATACTGTAGCCTTGTAGTATAGTTTGAAGTCAGGTAGCGTGATGCCTCCAGCTTTGTCCTTTTGACTTAAAATTGTCTTGGCAATGCGGGCTCTTTTTTGCTTCCATATGAACTTTAAAGCAGTTTTTTCCAATTCGGTGAAGAAACTCATTGGTAGCTTGATGGGGATGGCATTGAATCTATAAATAACCTTGGGCAGTATGGCCATTTTCACGATATTGATTCTTCCTATCCATGAGCATGGTATGTTCTTCTATTTGTTTGTGTCCTCTTTGATTGCACTGAGCAGTGGTTTGTAGTTCTCCTTGAAGAGGTCCTTTACATCCCTTGTTAGTTGGATTCCTAGGTATTTGATTCTCTTTGAAGCAATTGTGAATGGAAGTTCATTCCTGATTTGGCTCTCTGCTTGTCTGTTACTGGTGTATAAGAATGTTTGTGATTTTTGCACATTAATTTTGTATCCGGAGACTTTGCTGAAACTGCTTATCAGCTTAAGAAGATTTTGGGCTGAGACGATGGGGTTTTCTAAATATACAATCATGTCATCTGCAAACAGGGACAATTTGACTTCTTCTTTTCCTAATTGAATACCCTTGATTTCTTTCTCTTGCCTGATTGCCCTAGCCAGAACTTCCAACACTATGTTGAATAGGAGTGATGAGAGAGGGCATCCCTGTCTTGTGCCAGTTTTCAAAGGGAATTTTTCCAGGTTTTGCCCATTCAGTATGATATTAGTTGTGGGTTTGTCATAAATAGCTCTTATTATTTTGAGGTACG